>NC_056597.1:4662838-4662932 GCF_018340385.1 Cyprinus carpio | reverse complement strand
AAGTTTGTTAGTGAGCGTTGGGAGACTGAGATAATGTTCTTTAGTACCTCAGATTTTTCATCAACGGTTGGCCGTGAAAGACTTGCTCGTTCCG
>NC_056597.1:2487500-2582500 GCF_018340385.1 Cyprinus carpio | reverse complement strand
CTACATACACTAAAGTCTGTATCACGAGCAAGATTGCATTATGGTCACATAATCACAGGTAATCACAGCCATGTGGCCATAGCAGTAAGACGTTAAAGGGTGTCATATGATGTGATTTCAATTTTTCCTTTCTCTTTGGAGTGTTACAAGCTCTTGGTGCATACAGTAAAGAAACTGCAAAACGATGAGCTTTGTAAAAATCTTTGTTTCAGAAAGCCGGGGCATAGAGGAGAAACAATAATGTACATTATATGGAAAATAATGTGTTTTTTTGAACCTTAAACTGCATAAACACATAGCATTACAGCAAATACACAAAATAATGATCTTTTTAGCAGCATCATATGCCCCCTTTAACAGTAACAAAGTTACTGGACTAACAAAGAGGCATCAGAATTGTGTGATATTGCTTTTATACAGTAGTTCAATTAAAAAAAAGTTAATAAGTGACTGTCATTTTAGGTACTGTATTGCCTCCTACTTTGTCCATTTTTCTCTGCTAACAAAAAATAAATAAAGCGAGATTTTGATATCGTGATGATACCATGCTACTTTTTGTTACTTTGTTGTATGTTACATGTATATTGCAAAGTGCACAAAGTGTAGGTGAATCTATCTTCAGAAATATAGTACTAAAAGTTGTGGTTATGGACACCATTGTGCCCAATTTCCATTCCAACCACCTTGCAGGTGACCCCGTCTTCCAGCTTCATGAGGTCCCTTGGGAGTCCCTAACTAAGCCCCCTAGCTCAGATCTAATCTAAAGTATAAGGTCATCCTTAAGCTATAGAGTGTGCACGTGAAGTGCTCATATAGTTTCAGCCTCAGATGACACACTCAAGGACCGCTGGCTGAGCATCTGATGCATATTGCACACAAAATTCAGGCGTTTTGAAGTCATCATCAGATTGGTTGACTTATACAGGATTTCCGGGAGACAACTGTGTTTCACGCTCTTTAGAGTTCTGTCTGGAAACCAGGATGCCATGATCTCAAACTCCCTCAAGGGAGAAGAAAGCTGTTGTGTTTACAACTGTGACAATGAACTCTTATCAGGATCAACAAAACAATGAATTTTCAAAATGATGTGAAATATGTCAAGTTTGCACGTAGAGTCTTTAAAATATGTCCTAGAGGTTTACACACTGGTCGTTTATTGTGGTGATATTTCCACATCCCTAAACATGACATGGCACAAAGCACAACGTGATTGGTTGCTTTACCTGTCTGTCAAATGGTCCTTAGGCATTCAAAGTGACAAAGGTTTCCAGACCTTCTGCCAACAGTCTGAAGGTCTGGCTACACGAGACTAGTGCTCATGAAGAGATGCTCCATATGTACAGCCAATCTCAATGATGTCATATTGTCTTACTGAAACATTCAAAATATTTGTGACGTTAGCTGCTGAGGCCCTTATCTGGACACCATGTATATCTATGAAGAAGTCATGCTGGGAGGAGCTTTGTGATTTAGGGCCAACCAGCAGGATTTCAGTTTTGTCTGTATTTAGTTGTAAAAAGTTATCTGACATCCAGGTATTAAGTTAAGTTCTTGAAGACAGGAAACAATAGAAAGGGGTGGACAAACTGAATTGGGTTTGACCGTAAAATAGATTTGAATATCATCAACGTAGCTATGAAAATCGAAACCAATTGGACCAAGTACAAAACCTTGGGGGACACCACGGGAAATAGTTACAGTGCGAGATCTATTCTTATCTATCCTAACAGATTGTTGTCTATCTGATAGATATGAAGTAAGCCACTGAAGAGCAGCACCAGTAATACCTATAGCAGATAGTCGAGAAAGAAGTACAGAGTGGCAAACAGTATCAAAGACTGCACTCAGATCAAGAAGAACCAGGATACTGGGAGCACCTGAATCAGAAACCAGAAGGAGATCATTAATCACTTTTAAAATTGCTGTTTCTGTGATGTGGGGGACTGAAACCAAATTGAAACTGCTCATAAAAATTATGTTTCTCTAAATGAGACTGCAGTTGTGCTGCAACTACCTTCTCAAATATTTTAGCAACAAATGGGAGGTTTGATATTGGTCTAAAATTGTTCAGATCTGTGTCATCAAGACCAGGTTTCTTAAGGATTGGGGTGATGGCAGCTACTTTTAGGTCTTGTGGAACATTACCAGTGGCAAGGGATCTGTTTGTAATATGAGTAATAGGTTGGCTTGGTGAAGGCAAAAGGGTTTTGAGTATGTTGGAATAAGAGCAAGTGTGCTGGAGGCAGAGTTAGATTTGATAATCATTTGTTCGACTGCAGATATATTTGTGGGTAAGAAAGTGTTGAGTGGGTGACCTATCAGACACGGAGAAAGGTGGGGATAGACAGATGGAGAAAAGTCTTGGTAAATGTTATCAATTTTACATAGGAAAAAAGACTGAAACCTTTCACAAAGATCAACAGAGCCATTAATAGCTACGGACTATGGTTTAACAAGTTTGTTGTTTTTAGAGAAAAGAGCTTTAGGTTTGCACTTGGCTTTATTAATGACAGTAGAGAGATAGGTAGAGCATGCGGTGTTAAATGATTCTTTATGTTTCACTACTGAATCTGAAAAAGCAATAGCATTCACTACAAGGGAGGATTTTTTATAAAGTCATTCAAGATGCCTATATTCAGCTTTCATTACTCTAAGTTCAGGGGTGAATCAAGGAGAAGAGTGAGCAGAAAGGACAGTTCTAGTATTTAGTGGAGCAAGGTCATCCAAAGCATTACAAATAGTTTCATTATGAGTTGAGAGTTTCTCATCAGGGCTCAGGAGGTTGAGTGTGGATGAGAGAGGGGAGGCAGCAATAGCAACAGGGGGGACTGTCCTCAAAGCGGCTCCTTGTACAAGTAGAGCGCATCTTGGAATGGGCCCAGCTTAACCTGTGCTTGCAGAGAGCAGCACACATTCCGGGCATATTGACCCGTGGAGCGGATATGTTGTCACGAAGCAAGGTCCCCTCAGAGGAGTGAATGCTTCATCTGCAGACAGTTCAGAAAATATGGGAAGTCTTCGGCAGGGTGGAAGTAGACATCTTCGCCTCAGAAGAAAATTCTCACTGCCCAATCTATTTTTCCAAGAACAAGGATGTGTTGGCCCACAACTGGCCCAACCTCCTTCTCTACACTTTTCCCCCAGTTGCCCTGATTCCACGGGTAATCAGGCAGATCAGGGAACAGTAACGCAAAGTGCTCCTGGTGGACCCGCTCTGGAGAAACCAGCATTGCCAACATTGCCAGCAATGCTGCCAGTGCGAGTGATCTGGTCTCTTTTGGTGGGAGTGATGAGGAGCTGCTGGATGACACCCTGTCATTAGCAGGCTCAGACCCGGAGAAGCTGTCGGGCTCGATCACTGACCTCGCCCACCTGCTGCCGTCCAAGCCCAGCGACGTTAATCCCAGGACAGATGCCAAATTACTCTGTGTCCTCTCGAAAAGCCATCAAGGAGCTGGGATTGGAGTGGTCTCCACCAGAAGAGCCGACTGTATGAGTGGTTCCTGCTAGGGTGCCATCAAGCCCCTCATCAGCGATCCTCTCCTTTTTTTCTAAAGGTCCACGATGAGCTCACCACATCATGGCACACCCCATCATGAGGAAGTCGTGACCTAGTGGTTAGAGAGTTTGACTCCTAACCCTAGGGTTGTGGGTTCGAGTCTCGGGCCGGCAATACCACGACTGAGGTGCCCTTGAGCTAGGCACTGAACCCCCAACTGCTCCCCTGGTGCCACAGCATAAATGGCTGCCCACTGCTCCGTGTGTGTGTGTGTGTGTGTGTGTGTGTGTGTGTGTGTGTGTGTGTGTGTGTGTGTGTGTGTGTGTGTGTGTGTGTGTGTGTGTGTGTGTGTGTGTGTGTGTGTGTGTGTGTGTGTGTGTCGTTTCAATGCTGTGTTCTTTTCTAACACTGTATTTAAAAGCATACCACCAAATCCCATCACGCTTCACCAAACTTGGCTGTATTCCACGTAAACATCACTTTCGCTTTACTCCACTCTTCTGCTTTATCCACCCTCACCTCGGTCAACAGCACTGGAGGCAAGGGGTATGAGAAGTTGGCTCCGCTTGACGAGGCAGTGGCTGCGCACCTCTTCCCACCCACTGTGATTGACTGGAAAGCTAAGGCTGCCCATCCATCCAAGCCATGAAGAGCGATGTCAGCCCTCGCTGATCGCTACTACTCATTGGCTGGGCAAGCTGCCTCGGTGCTCCACTCAGTGGCTGTGCCCCAGGTCTACCAGGCCAGATCCTCGCCAGCGCAAACAAATGGCCTGGACCCTGCGATGCTCAGGGAGCTGAGAAGCATAACAGACAAGGCTTTGTGTGTGACAAAGATAACGGCCGAGGCTATTGGGCACTCCATGGCCAGTCTGGTGGTGTTGGAGTTCCACCTATGGCTGACCCTAACTGAGATCAAGGACGTTGACAAGGTCCAGTTCCCCTGGGGCCAAGTCTCGTTGCAGACGGACCACCCCCCATGCTGCCTCTTGTAAGCCGCCAATCACCCCGTCCAGTTCTGGGTGCAGCCGGCAATGCATTTGCTGTAAACTCTGGGCAAGATTCAAGTTTTTTCCCCCTGTTGTTTATCCCAGCGTTTACCCCTCATGTCACTAACTCTGCCCTTGTGCCATAGCTTGTGACCTGAAGAGAAGATGAGTCGTTTTGAGGGGGAGGGGAGGTTGATGTTTTTGATTAAAGATTACTAGGGCACATTAATTTTTTTTTTTTAAATAATGAAGTGCATAGATAAATTGTTTATAATAAACACTACAGTATTCCATTAAAAACAAATACGAATTTTCAAGTTTGATTTCATTGTGACTTTAATCCAGGAAGCATCTCCAATATTGCTGCTTAGAGTTTGATAATAGAACTTTTAACTTATCTGTTTTTTTTGTTTTTGCATTAACTGCTTTGTATTGTAACTAATAAAATAAGAAATTTTATTGTTACTATTGCCTCCAGTGAGAGTTTACTTTTAACTACAAACTACAAAGTCTTCTAGGTCATTCCTGAAGGACTTCAACCTGCAGGTGGGTGAGTGCTTTATGGTTTAGGCTAGATTTGACTATCCTTACCCTACCTGAATAATCATAGGGTTAAAGGTGTAAGATACAAGGACACACTGAATAACAATATCTTTCAAAAATGTATGTGTGTGTGAAGAATCAGCTGTTTATATTTGTAGAACACACTCGCATCCACATCCACACACACACACACACACACACACACACACACACACACACACACACACACACACACACACAGCAGCTGATATATGGAGCCTGCAGTGACTGAGTCAACATTTCACACATCAGGAGGGAAAAGACAGAAGTGTGCATAGCTTATTCACAGACAGCTCTGCTAATTCAAGCTGTCATTATGGGCAATGATCTCATTACAGCCATTTAGCAGTGCACACTATTACCAAACTATTAATGTTCCTGTTTTGCTTCCACTGCAGAACCTGTCTGAATTAGCCTAATTTACATTTTCCACCATGATATAGAGCACTATTCCAACTGTACCAAACTGTTCCACAGAGTCAGCGGAGTCTCTTGTGGCAATACAATAATGCTAAATGCAGATGAAGCTACACTGAAATATATTTTGACAACACCAGCTCTTCTGCTTCTTCTCTGCTGCTAAGGGGTTCAACCTTTTAAGCCTGTTAGCAGCTAACACATCCACACTCAACGCCATCTCACAAACTTTATAGCCTTGTGACCTTCAACATTGAGTCTCTCTTAAAGAACACTGAGTTTAATTTACTTGTAAAATCCCCATGTGGCTGCTGCGTCACCAGTCAATTAGCCGTAAAATGCTATGTGAAAATCTTAGCAAGACGGAGTAGATGGCACAGTCTGGATGAATAAAAAACATCATTGGGCAAATGAAAAGCTCGCTATGCATGGGCACACCATCCATCATGTTTAAGAGCTGACCTGTTAAACCTGTCTCAGTGCTTTTATTGTCTCAAGATAGAACAGAGTGACTTATTTTCATCGGTCCTGTCCAATGCTAACCATGTCTCAGATGATGACAAAGAGCCCTTGATGAGCCGTGGACTCTTAAATGGAGCATCTGATAGAGAAGATTGAAGAGGTTGTCATCAGGACTGAGTTTCAGGGGTGTGTTATTTTGACATTTTCAGACCTTCAGAGTGTGTAAGATAGCATTTGTCCACTATTAACTTCCTTTGAAGGCTACATGACCAGTTTTAAACATCTTATTCCAGTCATTCCCAGTGAACATCTGCTGAACAATGAGATGAGATTCACAGTCCATCCTTGGAGTTCACAGCTTTGTTTCCCCACAGAAATTATCATGTTTCTCTGGGGAAACACATTACAAAAGATTTTCCACATGGACCTGTGGAAGAGTTTTACTGTAATACAACTGAAGATTCATCCTCCCTTAAAGACCTTTTCCTTCCATACGTCTGTGTAAATTTATGCGGCTCTTTGTATTAAGCAGTATGATACCTGTGAGCAAGGCTTCTTTGAATTTAAAGAAAAACACAAGTACGACAGAGAGAGAAAACCATTTCAGCTCTATAACTAATTGACCTGGCACACATGCGTGAGTATTTTTTCTTCTGTTTTCATCAATCACTCCAAAACCAAAATTGCTCTTTCTTCACCGCTGGAAAAGTCCCATTCACTTAGACATTAGCCCCCTGGATCCATGTGGTGAGTTCTACTGGTGAAGGTGAAATCTGAGTCACTTCAAATATTCATCTGAGTGTCTTAACCTTCGCTCCTATTATTAAAGCTGTTATTGTTGGAGAGACACGCCAGGACAAAAAGAGAGAAATAGAGGGAACCTTAGCCAGGATAAAATAGTTCCCCAACCTGTTCTAACAACATAACCTCAGTGCACTGCTTAACACATTAAGGGTGAGTGAGTGAGTGAGTGAGTAAGTGAGTGAGTGAGTGATGAATTAATGAATGCATTTGCAGACACATTACCATAAAGTTCATTTACTACAAGGTTATATTTGAATTATTCTGGACTCACTATGATCCTGATCCCATCCATCATTTTGGGTTAATTCTGCAGTTACTGGATTCTAATTATTGTCATTTCATTAATTAAACTGTACCACATCATTACCACGAACACTGTATTGAAACTTAAGATAAATTTAGAATAGAATAGAAGTCGGTGAACAAAAGAGTAAAGTAAATGGCTGAAAGAAAAAGTAAGTGAATGAATGAGGGAATATATGCAACATAAGCACATTGGAAAAAGCCATTTTTTTTTTTTTTTGCAAAACTCCAAAAACATACCTATACATACAAATCACAGCAGTTTACAGCTGAAAGGACTACTAGCTGGGGCTGCACGATTAATTGAATGTGATTGGCATTTACTACACAGAGCCATAGTTAAGCAAAATCACGTTCATAATTGCAGACGATTTAATTGTGCGATTATGAAAACTAAGAAATCGTTCCGCGATTATAAAAGCTGTTTGCGTAGCTTGTCGGTGAACTACGGCCCTGTGTATTAAATTCTGCTCTATCTGAAAGCATGTGAACTGTTTTACCACATTTAAAAACATGTTTTTACTACAAACTTACTTCATAACGTCAGACGAGTGTTTGAAATAAATCTTTCTGTGAGATGATGTGGCTACTTACACAGAATAAGGCACGCAGCATATTTCAGAGTATTCTAAGCAATGATAAAGGCTATGTCGATTAACATTGCATTATTATATACTTTATTATAATACAAATTATAATAAGACAAACTCAGATAAACCATATATTGTTACAGTCGTGTGTTTATTAGTCATGTTGAATTAATGAAAGCAGTTACATCTGTTCCCTTTCAGTCGGTCACTCTCGACGTCACATCAGTGACCGACTAATAGGGATATCACTTCGATAGACCAATCTACTTCGAGTGTAAACTAAACGATCCAATGCACATTGGCATGCAATCATTGCATCCAGCTGCCGCTGATCACAGCATGAGTACAAGAAGGCAGCAGGTGCATACCAGCTTTTTGCTTCGAAGCTGAGTGACAGTATCGTTCTGCTTACCTCAACTGTGTCTACGGTGAACTGCCAGTTCAGCACGCTCTGCGAAGGTTCCTGTGTTGGCGAGACGGCGTTTCGGCGGCGGTCGTTCCAGTGTCAAGTGGATTACACACTTCAGGCTGCACTACCCCCTGTCGTGTTGCAAGTAGCCATCTCCCCTGTGCGCCTCAGCACTAAAAGAACATTTCCTAAGAGCGAATTTCATCTAAAAGAGCTCCACGGGTGCGTCTTTGTCCGGATCGTCCTTATACGGATGCTGTTTTACCCGTGCGTTTCTGGATGCGGTCATTACCTGGCACCGGGTGATGGTCACGATCGCTGCCTCACGTGTCTGGGTGTCAAGAACGCTGAGGTGGCTTTCGTGGATGCGTCATGTTCTCACTGCGGGAAGATGACCATCTCGGAGGTGCAAACCAGGCTCCGCTACCTTCAGGGGGGCAGAGTCCCACTGCCTCTGCCGCGATCTGGGGCTCACCTGGCGGACAGACGAGAACCACTTCCGGCAGTAGCACGGGCAGTTTGAGGGTCACAGTGGTGTCAAACCCTGCAGGTAACCAACTCTCTGGGGACCACCACTCCTCTTGCACCTCCGATCCAGTGGAGCAACCCACGGAACGCAGAAGTGCATGATGACTGCCAGAAACCAGCCGGTGGGCTCCTCCTCCCTCACCACCCTCGCAGCGAAGGGGTATTCGGGAATCCTGTCAGTGGAGCACCCGGTGTTTCCTTCCCGGGCCTGTAGGCATTCGTCTGGTCTAACCGGCAGTGCCTATGCCGCTTGCGGGGAAGGCGCCACAGACCTTTTCTGTGGTTTGCGTTTGAAGGACAGGCATATCAGTACTGCCCTTGACCTTGTTCTCTGGGAAAAACTGGGAAAAGAGCAAACTCTCGCTGACGCAGAGGATTTCTTTTCGCGGTATGGAGTTGGATTCGGTCAAACAGACAGCACGCCTCACAGAGGAACATGCGCGGTCGGTGCTAGCCTGCTTGAACACATTCAAGGGCCCACTGAAACTTTCTAGAGGCTCCTGGGACATATGGCGGCCGCAGCAGCACTTACACCGCTCGGCCTGTTACATATGAGACCGCTCCAGCACTGGCTTTATGGCCAAGTCCCGAGGAGGGCGTGGAAGCGCGGCTCTCACCGGGTCCAAGTTACACTGGCCTGTCGCCAAACCCTCACCCCGTGGTCAGATCTTGCATTTCTCCGGGCAGGGGTGCCCCTAGAGCAGATCTTCAGGCATGCTGTGGTTTACACGGATGCCTCCACCACTAGCTGGGGGGCCACGTACAATGGGCATGCAGTCTCAGGGGGTTGGACGGGCCTGCAGCTGCAGTGGCACATCAATTGCATTGAACCGTCTCAAAGGTTGCTTACGAGGCAAGCATGTGCTGGTCCGAAATGGACAACACAGAGACCGTTGCGTACATCAACCGACATGGTGGTCTGCGCTCCCGTTACATGTCACAACTCGCCCGCCCCCTCCTCCTTTGGAGTCGGAAGCTTCTGAGGTCACTTCGTGCCGTTCACATTCCGGGCCTGCTCAACCGTACAGCCGATGAGCTGTCTCGAGCAATGCTGCCGGGAGAATGGCGACACCATCCCCTGATGGTCCAGCTGATTTGGAGACGGTTCGGAGATGCTCAGGTAGACCTGTTTGCTTCTCCAGAGACCTCTCACTGCCAGTTGTTCTCTCGGCACGGACGCACTGGCACACAGCTGGCTGCGGGGCCTACGCAAATATATTCATTTCCCCCAGTGAGCCTTCTCGCACAGACACTGTGCAAAGTCCGGGAGGACGTGGAGCAAGTCTTGATAGTGGCGCCATATTGGCCCACACGGACCTGATTCCCTGAACTAGTGCTCCTTGCGACAGCCCCTTCTTGGCCGATTCCTCTTAGGAAGGATCTACTGACTCAGAGATGGGGCACCGTTTGGCACCCGCGTCCAGACCTTTGGAAACTCCATGTCTGGTCCCTGGACGGGTTCTAGGTGACCTAGGTTCTAGGTGACCTACCCCAGGAGGTAGTGAACACCGTCACTTCAACAAGAGCACCTTCTATGAGACACGCTTATGCCTTGAAGTGGAACCTGTTCGTCGATTGGTGTTCTTCTCACCGAGAAGACCCCCGAAGATGCCCGATTGTGGTCGTGCTTTCCTTTCTGCAGCAAGGGCTAGAGCGATGGCTGTCTCCCTCCACCCTCAAAGTCCAGGTTGCTGCTATTGCTGCGTACCATGACCACCGTGAATGGGAAGTCTTTAGGTAAGCATGACCTCGTCATCAAATTTATCCATTTAAATTAAAATTTATCCATTTAGCAGACGCTTTTATCCAAAGCAACTTACAGTGCATTCAGGCTATCAATTTTAACCTATCATGTGTTCCCGGGGATCGAACCCCCAACCTTGCGCTTGCTAACGCAATGCTCTACCACCCCCCTCCATACCCTCTTCATCAGGTTCCTTAGAGGGGCCAGGAGGTTAAATCCTTCTAGGCCCCCCCTCCATACCCTCTTGAGACCTGACTCTGGTGCTGAAATCACTACAGCAGGGCCCATTCAAGCTTTTGCATTCAGTTTAGCCAAAGTTTCTTTCATTTAAAACTTTGCTCCTGCTTGCATCAAGAGGGTAGGGGACCTGCACGCATTTTCGGTCGATGAATTGTGCCTAGCGTTTGGGCCGGCTGACTCCCAGGTAATCCTGAGGCCCCGGCCTGGCTACGTGCCCAAGGTTCCCACTACACCCTTCAAAGACCAAGTGGTGAACCTGCAAGCGCTGCCCCTGGAGGAGGCAGACACAACCCTGGCTTTGCTCTGTCCCATCCGAGCATTGAGATGCTACATAGAACGGACACAAAGCTTCAGGACCTCAGACCTGCTCTTTGTCTGTTACGGAGGCCGGCAGAAGGGGAATGCCATCTCTAAGCAGAGGATGGCCCCTGGATTGTGCATGCCATAACCCTGGCTTATCAGGCAAGGGTGTGCCCTGGCCATTCAGGTTGTGAGCTCACTCAACTAGAAGTATTGCATCCTCCTGGGCACTGGCTCGTGGCACCTCGCTGACAGATATTTGTAGAGCTGCGGGCTGGACGACCCCTAACACGTTTGCTAGGTTCTATAGCCTTCGTGTAGAGCCGGTATCCTCCTGTGTTCTCACCTCAAATGGGTAGTGGCACCGAGAGGCCCCGGTTAATGTCAGCTTGCTAGAACTGCTCCAGAGTATCCGTACTGTAGACCCTGTTGAGATCCTCCATCACCCTAGGCAGCTGGACGCGGCGGAACGTCCTGCGTCAGGCTTTCATGAAGAATCCGTGAGAACCGCGGAAGGCTGGGTTCCATATTGAGACCTAAGCTGTACTAGTGTGCGTATAGTCCACGGTATAGCCTTAGAGCCCATGTTTCCCCGGCAGACTTCTGCCTTGCCAAGATGGTTTTAATCACCTCAAGTTTCTCCATATACACCTAAATGGATGCTATATTTGTATTTGCTTCCGAAAACTCCTTCGGGAAGAATGGGGCTTCCGCAGCCTCCCCGTTCCAAGTGGAACGGGTACGTTTTCCCAGTGTTGTCCAATCTCACCCAGTGAGGTAGTGCTTTGACAATGGTGAGTGGAACTATTTGTTCCGAGCCCCGGCCTACACCTAATAGGGGCCCAGGTGGCTTGCACAGGGCACTAGAACGGGCAGCACCCATGGCGCTTTGGTAGGGATCCCAATTAGTCGGTCACCGATGTGACGTCGAGAGTGACCGACTGAAAGGGAATGTCTCGGTTACATATGGTAACCCTCGTTCCCTGAAGGAGGGAACGGAGATGTCACGTCCCGTCGCCACAGTTGCTGTACCACCGCTGAGCGGCCGGGTCGCCGGCTCGGCTCCTCAGCAAAAACCTGGTATGTATTGCACCTGCTGCCTCCTTGGACTCACGCTGTGATCAGCGGCAGCTGGATGCAATAATTGCATGCCAATGTGCATTGGCTCGTTTAGTTTACACTCGGAGTAGATTGGTCTATCGAAGTGATATCTGAATTAGTCGGTCACCGACGTGACGTCTCCTTTCCCTCCTTCAGGGAACAAGGGTTACCATACGTAACCGAGACGTTTATTAATTTCCTGGATTTCTTCTGCCGGGGTGTATTTGGAGTTTCAGTGCGAGAGAGCCCTCTGGCCTTCGGATGGAGATTTGCTACTGATCACAGAACTGTGCCTTACTGAAAAATATGCATGACAATAACAGCTTCTACCTATTCGCGATTTATCGCCTTTGTGATTTAATTAAGATTAATCGTCCAGCCCTACTACTATGGGGCATATTATCAATTAATAAAGACTTATTATTGTACTTTCCTAGAGCAAAAGTTCTAGAACAATTCTAGAACAATTTAACAGTTCCTAGAACAATTTGTAAACTAACACATTTTGACATGTGCGTCACATAACCAGATTTTATAATGTAATAACCCAGCTCAGTAGCTTTTATTGTGCAACTTTGCACCAAAACAAGTAATAAAAGAGCTCAAAGACACACTTAAATAGTACAGTTCCTTCAACAAATTAGTTTTATCTTACGCTTACATGTGTTAACACAGGCTTACAGAAGGGTATTCGTGTACTATAGGTGTGTTATTTTGAAACGTACTGATTTAGCACCCATCACTGGACATTTAATTTACAAACTGCCTTGATATGTACAAAATCCAACTTAATAAAAAATTGACTGATTGAAGAGAAGAGAAGAGAAGAGAAGAGAAGAGAAGAGAAGAGAAGAGAAGAGAAGAGAAGAGAAGAGAAGAGAAGAGAAGAGAAGAGAAGAGAAGAGAAGAGGAGAAATCTGATATGACATGCTGATTAAATCTGAAAGACCTGAAATATAAACTCCAACACTGTTTATACTTATTTGCTTCACTGAGCCACAGTTATGCACTTCTGAAAACACCAAGTGTGTGTGTGTGTGTGTGTGTGTGTGTGTGTGTGTGTGTGTGTGTGTGTGTGTGTGTTTGTGTGTGTGTCTGATGTGTGTGTGTCTGTGTGTGTGTGTGTGTGTGTGTGTGTGTGTGTGTGTGTGTGTGTGTGTGTGTGTGAACACCTGCTGATAAAGAGATTAAATTTCCTCGCCTGTATTAACCATCATAACTTGGTCAGTGACATTTACCCATTCAACATCTAACCACAAAACAAACACTGGTAAAGAAACATACTGCACTTTATATATATTTATATTGCCAGCAGGAGATTTTTTAGGTCCCCATGAGGAAATGAGCTTAAAAATCATATAAAATGATCATTTTTGAATATTTAAAACAGCAGAAAGTTTTGTGTGAGGGTTAGGTTTAGGGGTAGGGTTAGGTTTAGGGTAAGGGAAGAGAAAATACAGTTTGTACAGTAAAAACAAAAAACAGAAAACATTACACTTATGGAAAGTCCCCATAAAACATGGAAACTCAACTTGTGTGTGCTTACTGCTAGGTTAAAGGTTGCGCTCACAGGGCTCCTAAAGATCAAAGCCACTGTTGCTGTGGCAATGGCTGCTGTCTGGGATGTTGCCGTGGTGATGAGAGTTTCTGGCCACCTGCCTGAACATTCTGCCATGTTAACACACACCTTTAACATCATGCTGTCATAGAAACCCAGCTCATGCACTCAACTACACTAAACATACTGAAAATCTGGGCTGAGAAATCAGGAAATTCTTTGGTCAATTTAGCTGGATGGCTATTTTTCTTTTTGACAAACATATCATATTGTTTCTACTTAAAAACAGCCAATGTACGAAAATGCCAAAAATGAATCAAATGTTTTAGAGATCAAATTTGAGTTTTTCCCTCATTAAATGTGAAGAAACACACATATACACACATACAAATCTGTGTGTAATTTTCAGAGATCCCAGTGTGTACTGTGTGCATGTTAGCATGTGATTAATGAATGATGTGTAATTACTTTCTCCCCTCTCTGCATGACAGCAACTGTTTTAATAACAGCACTGGCCCATCTCTCAGAGCAATGAATGAAAGGGCCCATCAGACACTTGGGCAGCTAAAAGACTTTAACACCTGTGGACTGAGGGGGTGTGGGAAACACAGAGGAAGTGATTGATCTGAATCCACACACTTTCACACAAGCCAACAGGCCAGGACAGAGTGTTACATAGAAGAATCAAATAATCACAGAGTGATTCAGCAAACTTAGAAGGAAACCAGGGCTCCAAATGAAAAATAATGGTTTAAATCATATGAGATCTTAATTTTATAATTTTCTAAAGTATTTGAAATCATAAGTTCTTTTAAATCTAAAGTGTAAACATCTAGGATTCCCAAATTCACTTCTGTAGTGAAGTGCTTCTAAAGTGGTAGATGTTTAATTCTGCATGCTCAGAGGTGGCATAAATGCATTTACACAGCAATTTTAGTTGTTACATATTGTTACAACAAAGGCAGGTATGACATAGTCCAGATTTTATGCAGTATGAGGAAAGGACATGATGGATGACGTCCCATACAAGGAATTTGTGCTCTACATTTAACTCATCCAAGTGTACACACACAGTAGTGAACAGACACAACAGGAGCAGTGGGCAGCCAATGCTGTGGTGCTCGGGTAGTATTTGGGGGTTCAGTGCCTTGCTCAAGGGACTCACCTCAGTTGTATTATTGAGGTTGGAAAGAGTGCTGGTTATACACTCTCCCCACCAACAATACCTGCTTGACCAGAGATTCGAACTCACGACCTTTAGGTTACAAGTCCAACTTTCTAACTATTAGGCCACAACTGCCATTACAACATCTTCACACAGAATTTTGTGCAGGAACAGAACAGTTTTAAAGCAGTCATGCTTAATATTTGAATATATAAGAGGTCATTGTGCTATAAAAACATTCTGTTAATTTCAGAACTCAAAACTTTCTTGTTAGTCTAAAAACAGCTTATATTAAAGCCAGTCTGCCAAACGGCAGGTTGTGGAATGTGCCACTTAATAGAGACATAATTGTGTGGCTAAACACTGCCTCGGCGGAAGAAGATCAACACCTGGTTCTACATCACTACCTGTTTAGCCCCACCCACCCATAGTGTAAATAACGAGAGAGGTGACCACAGGTCTAGACAGAAACCAAAGGATAAACTTTATTTGATGAACTTTATTTTTAATAAAGTTCCAGACTGCATCAGTAAGAACTTTGTCCTTTGTTTCCTACAATTTACAGAGGATTTGTTTACAAATAAGGCTCAGTTAGGTGAAGGATTTTCAGAAATATTGAAACTATTGTTTGATATGTACTGAGCATTTATGCGTTTTTAACCTAAATCACAAAAGTGTCCATCTGTGTAGGATGTAGGCTGTCAAACATACACAACTGTTTGCCAATCATAGCAGTGGGTCTCTACTTCCAAGTCTACAATCCGCCACACCTGTTCAAACAGAGCGCTCTGATGAGGGGGGGGTTAAAACAGGACAGAAAATAGCCCATTACTTCTAAATTATGATGTTTTTAAATCTTGATAACATTACGAGTGGACCTCAGAGAACAGTACAAAATAAAAAAACAAAGGCAGATCATGACCCCTTTAAGATGTGTAAAGATGCCTGTCTTGTGGGTTAGGTTTTGCCTACATTGTTGGGACCAAATGTTACCAAGTATAGTAAAACCTGAAATCACCTACATTCTGGGAACTAGAGCCCACAAGGAAAAAGGGCTTAATAAACCTATAAATCACATCTTTAATAAATAATGTAAAAAAAAAATAATAATAATAATAAAAAAATAAATAAATATGAGAATTAAGCTAGGGGGTAAAGTGAAGGGATTGAAAATATCATTAGTCCCAATCACAATAGAAATGTGTGTGTACATGTGAATTTACTGAGGTGACACAGTAATACTTTAAGCTAATGTTGACCTTTAAATCAGGAAAGTAGTGAGAAATATTCGCTTGATTGGATGGGCAGGGCTCTGGTTAGGATTGCCATTTTAAAATGATCTGATAGCAGTTGTTCAGTTTTTTTGTGGGCAAGTCTGTTCTTGAATTAGTTATAAATGGTAATATCTACCTGGAGTAAAAAGTGTCCTTGGCCACTTCACATCCATGAGACTGCATTTTTAATAGCCCCATTAAGATAAGATGTCAGTCAAAGGAAGTGTTAGAAGGTCGTGACCCTTCAGATTACTATCATGAAAGCTCAGCAACCATCAGGCTTGACAAGGTGTTTTCATCTTCACATTGAGCAAAGACAAAAAAAATTAAAGAATGTTCTGATTATTTATCATTGTTTTTTTTAAATAATACGAATGGGGGCAAAAACTATTCAGAAAAACAGAAACACTAGGATCGCATTCAAAGGTAATGTAATTGTGCTAACAAAAGGTTGCATGTGATAGGTACAGGAGTTACAGAAAAATGTGAACTAGGGGAAATAGGCAATATTTTTTATGAAGGTGTTTTACCACCATTTTCCTCCAACACAGCTTCCAACCTTCTTAGAATAGATTTGTACAACTTTTGAATAGTTTCCATTTGAATGCTGTTCTATCAGAAGATGTGTTGAAGATGTTCTGTCAGAACATCTGCCAGTAGCTTCAGAGATGTTGGAGGAGGTACTTGGCTTTTTACCATTCTCTACAAAACTGCCCACAGTGGTTTGAAAATATTCAAGTCAGGTGACTGAGATGCCAGGGCTCAAGTTCTTCCTAGTTCTCCAACTGTCCAGGTTTTTGGATTGACACCATATTCTCGCATTTTAGCATTGGTGTCTGTGAAAAAGTTTTATCAGTTGCAGCTCTTTCACGATTGTTGGCTTTGTGAAGTTCTCTGTGATAAATTTTTGTGGAAACATGGTCTTTGAGGTGAATATTGAGGTTTGCTGTCACTTTTGCTGAAGTTGTTCTGTGTTGTTTGGACACAGTCCTTCTTCAAAGGTCTATCATTCACTTTCAGATTTTGCCCAGCCCACTATTCTTCTTGGCTGATGAAGTCTTGCCATGCATTGTGTACGCAATAATGATTGTAAAAACTATTATTTGCCCTTTTTGAAAGTCTGACAAACCACTCATTTCAACAAGCTCTTGTACTAACCACTGGTGAAGTGCTGAAGTGATATATAACCAAGTGAATAAAGACAAAAAAAAAACCTACAAAAAATGATATTAAGTCTCATAATAATAGGTGTTCACATTATTTTTTTCCAACCCCTGTAGTAAGTCATGTACTATAGACACAATTTAAAACACCATGCGCCATGTCAAGTGTAAACAGCAATCTGTTTCGCATGATCACTTGTGATTGGATCACCCGAGACGGATGTTAATACCAGGTGTAAACAGCGCCTACGGCTCTCATAGTCCAATCAGATCGGTGACTGGTTTAATGACTATGCATTGTTCAAAGCTATTTGGCCACGTTTTTGTCCAGCTGTGTAATCAGGCATAGATTATTCAATAAACATTCTGGTTTTCTTAATGAGAGGTCTGAATTGTTTGAAAGGCTCATTCAGAGAGTTAAAATAGGTAGGTAAGAAAAGAGCCTCAAAGGAACCGAAAACCCAAAAACATTAGATCAGGTTGAAGCACCTGCAACATAACATATTCAAATCAAGATGAAAAACAATACACTGCCCTGGGATCATTCTTCCATTGTGGAAAAACCTGTTTATAAACGAGTATAAATGTTAGTTTTAAATGACCATTAGCCTTGCAGTGATAGATCTAAATGTGATTATCTGAAGCAAGAGTTGATAGTGTTAAGAAAAAGTCAAAATGAGTAATGCTTTGTGTGTGCATGTGTGGGCAAGGTGGGGAATTTAGAGCCAATACGCTACCCAAAATCCATGTGCCGAAATGAAATCACCAGTGCTCCAGCCAATCCGTGCAATTTATTCAGAGACAGTCACAATCAATAAATAAACAGCACAAAGCGATCTGAGAGGGGAAGACACAATAGATTACACAGGAAAAAAAGATGATAGGGACACACTGACATGATAAAAGAGAAAAAGACGGAGGGCTTGATTTTTCCAGGAAATGTCTTCTGGATGCCAGAGAAGGTAAAGATGGAGAGGCATCTGGAAAGAGGGGATGCATGTAGGAGTTTATGTGTATATGTGTGTTGTGTATAGGGACTGGAGATGAATGGAGGAAATTTCAACACTGATTTGGGACTGCAAACAATCCACACACACCGACAAAGAGTGGAAATCACGCAACAGTGCTCACACTTCAGTCCCTGGATCCTCTCTCAATCTCTCTTTCTCTTTGCGTCATCATCCATCTATCACTGTCTATCTGTCTGTCTATGTCTACACATGACCAAAAATATTTCTACACATGCAAAAAAGTATATTATGATGGCTGAAACTTATTTTCACTCTGCTTTATAAAAGCAGAAAATGAATGAGAATTCACCCAAAAATGAAAAGTCTGTCATTAATTACTCACCCTCATGTCGTTCCAGACCTGTAAGACCTTCATTCATCTTTGGAACACAAATTAAGATATTTTTGATGCATTCCAAGAGCTCTCTGACCCTCCCACAAACAGCAAGGATCCTTTCACGATAAAGGCTCAGAAACGTAGCAAGGAGATCATTAAAATAATCCATGACATCAGTGGGTCAACTGTAATTTTATGAAACTGCGAGAATACTTTTTGTGCGCAAAGAAAACTTCTGGAGAGTATCACATACGTAAACAATGTATGTTGTTTGTGTCAGTAGCACTGTATGCAGATACACTGTTTACATTGTTTACGCTTTGATCTGAACGTAAACAACTTATCTGTGTATATACAGTACATTGCATACATTGTTTACGTATGTAATGCTCTCCAAATTGCCGCTGTAGGGTGACGCGGAGGAGACAAATTGTTGAATAAAGCTGTTATTTTTGTTTTCTTCGCGCATAAAAAGTATTCTCGTAGCTTCCTAAAGTTATGGTTGAACCACTGATGTCACATGGATTATTTTAACGATCTTCTTGCTATGTTTCTAAACCTTGATTGTGGAACGATCTTTGCTGTCTATGTAGGGTAAGAGAGCTCTCAGAATGCATCAAAAATATCTTAATTTGAGTTCCAAAGATGAACAAAGGTCTTACAGGTTTGGAACGACATGACGGTGAGTAATTAATGACAGATTTGTTTAGGTGTGCTATCCCTTTATGTAGTGATATAATGAATAGCTGTCTTTTCAATCTCCTTCATTCTTCATTGCTCTTTAATGACAACATATCTACAAAATCACGTGTAAAACAGATTGTAACGTGTGTTTACCATGCCCTGCTGTTAACTTCCTCAGGTCTATCATACGTTCTCCTGTGTTCTCATGAGACTGCAAAAAAGTAATTCACCAAAATGTTACAACATGACAATCAAGACACTCAAACCAAATAAACATGGAACACAGTGTAACATTTTGTATGTGATTGTGCAAGTGCATGTCTGTGCATCTGTTTGCATGTGCTCCAATTTCAGATCAATCAATCAAACGTAGTGTCATAAAAATGTGTTGTAGAGACACACAATAACCTTTCCATTATCATAAAACATGTATTCTTATCCTTGATGATGGATCTTTCTCTCTCTCGCACACACACAAACACAACTGCAACACACACAGACACATTCCCACAACATATGATGTGCTGACAGGATTTAAATCCCTTCAGAAGACTGGCCAGGAGGGAATGGGAGGGTGTGTCAGGAAGTGTTAGAAATTTTTGTGTGTTCCTGTAGCCCAGTCTTCCTTTCCCACTGCCGCACACATACACTCATACACACAGTCACATACACACTTTCCAGGCAGAGGTAGGGTGTGATATGGACGAAATGAGTCAGTCATTCACACATCCTGTCAATCACTCACATTTACCAAGTGAGGTTTGAGGACAAAATTGTACTTTTACTAAGGTGACATTTACTGTTGCAAAGGTTAGTGTATTGTATTTATAATTACCTTTACATGAAAACAACAGAAGTCTAAGTCTAATGTTCTTATTCAGATAGCCAAGTAAATGTGTGTCAAATGTTTCATACATAAGGTACACCTGCTATTTCATATCACTGTCATCATCTCTAATTCAAGCACTTGCAGTCTCATACAAACACGCACAATCTCTGACACAATCTACAACCACTCCAAACCATAGACAAGCAGTACCACCCACTTCGCCAGTATGCAAACAGCTAGAATAAAAGTAACAAGAGTTAAAACTAATGTTAACTGCATTTTTTATGTTAAAATAATTTACCTTATTCCATTTTACAGTTTTTTATAATCACTAGGACCCATGTTTCAATGCTTAGGTCACTTCTAAAACTCTTCACACAGGGAGGACAACAGCATTCCATGTGGGTTAAACTGTGGATAAGTTGTCAGAGTGTTGGAACAAAATGCATTCAATGACTACATCTTTCATGATATGAATTCTTCTCTCACTCAGACACAACCGCCACCCAAACAGTGTTGCCAGATTGTACTGACAATTTCCAGCCCAAAAGCTCACCAAAACCTACACACTCCAACAAAAACCGCCCAAATCTTTTTACTGTCAAAATAATGTGATAGAATGTTATTGCCATATCGATAAAAACCAATAAGGACCATTTCAACTTCTTAAAACTAAATAATGATGACAAAATAATATGAAAATAGACAAATTTCCTAGGAAAACTGGTAAAATCAGGGCAAATACATTAAAGAGAACTGACTTCAAACCAGCCCAAATTTTGTCCACCCACTCAAAATAATTTTTATTTATCAAAATCATCCGAAACTCTATTATCTCTATTATTAATTTTAAGTTTGAAATTAAAACATTATATAAAACCGAATTAAACAGCAATTTGTTGCATTTGTACAGTAATACCATGTTGAAATATATTCTAAATAAAAATAAAAATAATAATAATATTAATAATATAAATAAAAAACTATCAAGCCAGTTTGGTGTTATTCTTTCGATTTCATTACCATCTATATAAAAAGGGAGGCTTTAGGAATAATTTTGTAATGTAATGTTAACACGGACCATGTAACATACTGCAGTGAATTCTGCCTTGATTTGAGACATGTATTACGTTTTTGTTCGTTGTAATGCATTTTGAATGTGAAATTAACTGCTGTGACAAATTTTAAGTTGGTTAGAAGAACTATGTGAGGAGTTGTGAAAAAGTGGCCTAAGTATTGAGCAATGTGTCTTAGCAAATGTTAAAAAAAACTAAGTAAACAAAAGTAAAAACATTTTGTAAAAGTAAACATTTTGTATGCCAATTCTCCCAAAAAGTATAAACAGCCATCAAGCATTGTTTTGTTTAAGAATCAACACCAGCCTGACAGCAAGCTTCATTCCAAACGCCTACCAAAATCCTTGTGGACCTCCTCTAACCCATTTTGTTGATGTAAAGCTGCATAGGCTGTTGAGTAGTGGTAGCTTGTTGGCATTAGTGTGGACCCAGAAAAAGAGCACAGCGGCTCGCAAGAACCCTTCTGAAACATAAAAGGCCAAATTGGACACCCTGCGATTTTAAGGACCATGTATATGCACACACAACAACCATTGCAAGACCACAAAAACACATTAAGTGGGCCATTTGGGGCAGGGCCAGTTTTCTTACATTCTGGGAACCAAAAACAAACATTTCTAGAAAGTTCCCAAAGTGTATTAAATATTATTTTTTTGTTAGGCAGAAAAAATATCTTTACAGAAGTAGAATGATTGTTCAGGTTTGCAGAAAGCACCCCTAAAAAAATCCATTAGAAAACATTGTTATTATTAGGTTGTCTTGAAAAACTTCCCTATGATATTCTGAGCATTTTATTGTCTCAAAATAAAATCTAAAAGAACATTCCTAGAAAATGTTATATTTAGTTTCCCAAAAAAATAACTAAAAGGGAATCAATTACTAACTTTAGGGGAGCTTTCAGTGGTGTGGATGTAAGTTCAGACCTGGGCTTTTTGTCCAAACAGTGATAGATGGGGGAGTGGTCAGGAAACTTGTTTGAAAACAATCATTATTTTTTTTCAATCCCCCTTAGCAAGACATTAATGGTGCACAAATTGCACATGTCAGCATTCATGTTTATTTAAAGCTCTATTATTAGTTTTTTGACAAAAGAGTTGAGACTATGTGAGTGTGAGTATATGTTTTTGTGTGTGTCTGGGAACAAAATTGTAAGTCCCTGTTCCCTAATAAAGGAAAATCGTTACATTTGCCATAAGGGTGTCCGTCCCAATGATTTCAGAAAGAGAGCAAAAGAGAGAGAAAGTCTGAAAGTGAGAAAAAGAGGAAGGTGATCTTGGAGGGAGAAATGGAAAGTGTTTTATTTTCAAAAGAACGAGCCCGCCGAGACATTTATCGGGAATGAATAGCCTATAAACACACAAACTCACACACACATCCTCAGGGTTTGGGTTGGATCCACTATGCTATTGTTAGGTTGTGTTTTTATATATATGACAAAACTTAGAAAAACAACCTAAAGTTACGAGTCACACGAGTGTAGCTATAAGAGGTAAATAACTTTTATAATGTCAGGATATGTAAGTGTGCATGCAAGCGTGCATGTGTTTGAGTATGTCACATAGATTAGCGCAGCTATACTGGTCAGTGTAGATCAGCAATATATCACAAAGTCCTCCTCCATCCATCTTTATTTCAGTTATGCATAAAGTACACTCACACGCATACAAATATAGTAATGTCTGAGAGACTTGGACAGATGACAAGGGAAGGGAATACTTCTGTTTCTCTCTTTTCTATTTGAAAAAAAGGGTAGAGTTATAATGCAGATACAATGGAGCTGTTCTGTGGTTCTAAAACCCAGAAGAGAATTAGGATTTTTAAGACAAAAGTTACTTCAGGAATTTAATGGGTTTTTAGAATAATAGTTTTTGAATTATGAGTAAAATAAGATCTCTATTTAATATTACTTGATAGATTTTGCTGTTTTGTTTTACAACATACTATAGTCTCAAATGAGAATTTTGAAACCATTGTGAGCTTTAAAAATGTATGTTGCTTACAAATTACTATATGAGAACTACAACGGGGTGGGATTTTACTCAGAGAATCAGACAACCACTATAGTTCTTACATGTTTGGAAATGTTTGCTTTGGAGATGTATTTATGATATTTTAAATGCAGTTTGCAAGAGATATGAGGCATTTTGCATTTTGTGTGTAAAGTTTTGGGAACAAGTTTTGAAAATGTAAGCAGAAAAAAATTGTAACTGAAGTAAAAATTAGGCAAACAATTCCTCAAACAACAAAACGTGATCTTAATATATCATCCATGAAACAAATTCAGCAACTGTGCCTATCCACCTGAATTCCAGTTTCAGATGTACTGAATGAACCTGTTCTCAGGGCCAGATGTACATTTGTGATCTCCAAGAGTAAAGTTAAAGATTTGAAAAAAATGCACTCAAATGCACGCACAAACATACATGCACAGACTTCTGCTTGTGGTTTAGTTCATTATCTTTTAAGTCCTTAGTATTTCAAAGCCTGTGTGTGCATTAGAACATATAAATAATAGGAAGTCAAGCCGTGAGTTTTCAGGAAAACTAAGTTGAAAGCAAAGCAGAGCATGTTTACAAGGCAACACATCATTACATGAGAAACTAAATGCCTGTATTTAGTCTAATAATCAACATACATTAATCTCACTAGCACCAATCTTTCCTTTGGCTCTATCTCTATTCTCTATCCTCATTCTTCCTCACATTCTCTCTCTCTCTCTCTCTCTCTCTCTCTCTCTTTCACACACACACACACACACACATACACTGACCTGTCCAGTGTCCACAGTTTTATTCCTTAAGATTCTGGAATGCTGAGCTGCGTTTCTCTCAGATTACCCTAATTACTCTTAAACTCTTTTTATTATTCATGTGTTCTCCTTAATTATTCATGATTTAACATTCAAGTCCATGCCCCCTGTATTCAGCCTATTAGCAAGATATTCCCTCTGGGGGTCTGTATGTGCTTTTGTGTGTGTGTGTGTGTGTGTGTGTGTGTGTGTGTGTGTGTGTGTGTGTGTGTGTGTGTGTGTGTGTGTGTGTGTGTGTGTGTGTGACACACACACACACACACACACATTAGAATAGCAGTTTTTATTTTAAGTAGAATAAGGTCTGTGGTTAACATTACATTAGTAGACTTTTGTTCTACAACATCCATTGTCATAATTCAGACATGAATTTTGAAGCTGCAACTTTTGAATATGCAATTTTCTGACAAGTTTATATGAGGACTATAACAGTTGCCTGATTCATCAAGCACACAAACTCACGTCCCTGTGGTAGATGGAAATGGCTTCAAAATTAGCATTTGACTGTGTTGTTTATGCTGTAAAACAAAATATGAAAGTCTATAATAAATTATAACCAAACTGTGCTTGAAAATAGAAAACTGCCATTTTAAAAAACACATCGGACATTTCCAAAGAAACCAATGTCTCAAAAATGTTAGTTAGACTAGCTCTGACTTTCGGCAACTAGCATCAACTTCTTCAGACTGTAAATTGGGGGGAAATGGGGCAAAAGTTGTGTAGTTTACTCCAGCCTTAAAAATATACATGAAAAATATAATTCTACCTTCTGGTCATTTAGTGAAAAACAATGTGGAAAGTATTGCTTGTTTGTAAATAGAATTTACTGCATCTTTTGTTTTTTTGTTTTTTGTTTTTTGCACATTTTGCATCTGCTTGATAACAGTTGCTGAGTGGTTGAAAATGATGGCTCCTCTGGATAAAATCACCCAAGTAATTTCAGAGCAAATATGTAAATATATAAATACATACTGAATCACTAAAAGGCTGAAAAATTATTGAGATATAATTTATTTCGACCAGCCCTACTCGCAAATACGCACATATACAGTTAAAGTAAATCTGACATGCAAAATTATTAGTTTATAGTACTTACATTTTTCACATTCTATCTGTTCTTATCTGGGTGCAGCACACAAATTCAACAGGCCAGTAGGATCAGCCTGCATAAACACAAACTGAGGAATTCTCAATGTCTGAGCTCACCCCAGAGTATAGGTCCTCAGAGAAGGCCTTATCTTCCTCCATATTTGAACATAGTTTCTACAGTTTACAGTCAAGTTAATCTTCCCAGAATGCAGAAGGAGACAGTACTAAGAGAAAAAGTCATTTAAAGACTAATCTAAACCTTAATGGAACAGATAAGCAATCAATATGAAAAGTGATAATATCTCAGTCTCCGTCGATTTCATTTTCAGGTGAGACTTACAATCTCCTCCAAGCCTGCACTCCTACATGAGGAATGCTGAATCTTTATTGTTTTCTATACAGTAGATATTTGCAAAACAATTTTAAACCATGCACAAATGGGGGAATCATGCAGCTTTTTTATATGAGGGGGACCCAGTCCAGTCATTTGGTTCCCTATAAAAGTCCCGCAAAGAAATTATGAAGGAAAGGTTAACTACTTAGCAGTTACTTAATTTCCATTCTATATAGTTTTGTGTTTTTAAACAAGCAAATTTGCAACCGAATGACAGCCAGCGTTTAAAATGTATTTTTTAGTTGTCTGGGAAAAGTAGCTTTAAGATTTTGTTCCATGGGAAAAAATAATGAGACATGAGAATGTAGATGATTACAAAATTTTAAGTAATTTATTTGTGGAAGGTGTAACTCAGTTCCAACTCAGTGAAACATCTGAAACACACAGTGACTAACTGTCAAACACTGATATACAACAGAGAAAGATAGATAAACAACACATGAACATCACTTCTTCAATCATATGATCGAAATAGTCCTGATCACTTTCATGTCATGAGACGTGCTCTGCTCTTCCTTTTCCCCAGCCCTCCTCCTATCGCTCGTTTTCTAGCCACCTCATGCTGTGTTCAAATTATAAAGACTCAATTAACCTTCAGAGACCCAAGCATTTATATTGATTGTATTATTTCCCACCTTTAAACTTGTTTTTAAGCCAATGCTATAAACATGACTTTCTTCCCATCAAGCTAGAAGGCTGAAATTTAGATATGTTCATCTCAGAGCAGCCTTCTTACACTCCATCCTGAAATATTCCTGCATCTTGTCGATCCCCTTTAAGTTATTTTAAAATGCATATTAGGGGCACAGTTGCACTGAATACACATGAGTGAATAGTACACATGAAGCCTTTTTATGTTCATCTCAGAGCAGCTCTCTAACATGAAATAAAGTTTAATTAGGCTACACCAAAAATTATTTGAAATGGTGTATCAATGATTTTTTTGAATGGGCCAATAGCATAGTCCTGCTGCTGTTAAGAGTTTTTTGGCTGCAGCAAGCAAAATTTTCTTCTTTAAGGTCAATGAAAACTGTGGGCGGAAATGTGGTATACATTAAATTGATGAAAAGACTTTTGCATTGCTATGAAAAATTTATTTAAAATAGATGTTTTTTTTTGTTTGTTTGTTTTTTACTTTCTGTTCATCAAAAGTATCCTGCATTTAAACAAACATGTTTAGCAGTGCAACTGTTTTCAACTTATAAAATAATAAGAAATGTTTCTTGAGCACCAAATAAGCATATTTCTAAAGCATCATGAGGCACTGAAGATGCCTGCATGCTGAAAATTCAGCTTTGCCATTACAGGAATACATTTTTAAATATAGGCATATTAATTATTTTAAATTGTAATAATTGTTCACCATATAACTGTTTTACTGTAATTTTGAATAAAAAAAACACCGCCTTTGTCAGCATTTCTTTCAAAAACATATATTTTTATTTTTTTTTTAAAGTTACAAAAATTTGATCCAAACCAGCCAGTAGTACAGTGTTAGGTTTGAGCATGTTGTGTGACTTTGGCATGCTGGGAGATCCAAACTGTAAATATTTTCTAGCCAAATGAATTGCTATGATACATTTCCGGACAATATAGCTGCTGTTGTATTGTGTTTTAACAAATATTTTATGAAACATAAATATTATTTAATTGCTTCAAACAAGTAATGCAGTTTTCCAGCAGTGAGTGTCTGGGGATTAAAGTGAATTTATAAAACAAACATACAGTCATATAATAAGCCGTTAACAGTTCTTGTTCTGGGAACAAGGGCCCTAAATACTTCTAACAAGGGCTTAAATTCTTCAAGCTCAAAGCCATGTCATATTAGTTTTAGATATTTTCCTTCTAGAACCACCTCAACACACACTCAAACACAGACATTGGACTTAATGTTTTTGTTCTTGCCTACTGGGTCTGTGGTTAGCCACAAGCCAATCAACGAATCAATGTAGTGCTGCCTCAAAAGACAGACTGACAGACAGACACACACACACACACACACACACACACCATTTTAACTGCACTGCTCTAGATAGCACAGACACAATGATTACCAATGACTTACACAATGATTACATGTATGAATTACACATTACTGAAAATATTTAGAATAAAATATTGTGTTAATATATTACAATATATTGAATAACACATAAGGAATTGTTGCTTTTCATATAGTATGTTGAAAAATATGTGACAGTATATTTTTATTGTAACATGCAATTTTATATTCAGTAAAACACTTCAAATTAAATAGATGTACATGCGATAAAATACATTTATTTGGGAACTTATATGTGCAATATATACAATTACAAGTAATATATAATACATATATTGTGACATACATCCATATAATTGTATAAATCTACATATAAACCATGTTGTCATGACCTAAGAGTTGTCCAAAAATTGTAATATTTATTTTTAGTAATATTGTTTTCCTATACACCATCACACATTTTCATATATGAAAAGTGCAACTATGCAAACAATAAAGTCAGATAACAGCTTATAAATATGCATTCAGCTTTATACAAAACTGTGCATTAAGTCATGAAAGAGAAATTAATTAATTGAGCATTTCCATAAAGCTATTACAGTTTTTTGATTATATCATGGATATATTGCAGTATCCCATATGAAATGTATTATTTAATATTAATTTATTCCCATACAATTCCCATATGCATTCTTATTGAACATCCTAAATAAAAATATATTCAAATACAACACTACAAATTCATATACAGATATAAACATAAAGATTGGCATACATTTATCAAAAACATATGGCATTAAATAGCTTTAATCAAAATACAGCTTAAGTAATTATTTTGTCTCTGTCACACACACAAAACTGTATATGGAACCAACTGATACTAGTGATCAACAATAATTTCCATATTCAAAACTTAAAAACCTTAATAAAACAAATCAAACATTTTCTTTCTCTCTTTCTCTAATCCTTAAATAAAAAAAAAAAAACAACCTTTTGAAAATCAAAGGCAAAATCGCTGCAGTTTGTCTGTTTAGTTTCAGCGATTATTGAAGAAAAAGGAAGAGAAGGGGAGTTTTTTTTAACACACCTGCTTGGATCCAATAAATGTCTAATTTTGATTAATGAGATATTCAAATTGTTCTTGAGTTTTGGATCTGTAGCTAAATGCATATAACACGCACATCCATCATTAGCTTGAAGAGCATTATTTAAAACAATGATCTTTCATGGTGCTTTGTACATGTGTCCCCTATGTCCTGTTTGCATACCGTGAGCTTAAATGAAGTTGATCAAATGTGACCACAGGGCCAGGGCTATAGGAGGACAGCAAGTGCACGTGTGTGAACTTGCACGTATGTGTGCATGGATTTCGGCATACCAAAAATATAAATTATCATTTATTTTCTGATTCCTAATACACACATAGGAATATACACATATACAGAGATCTCTTAACCTTGTTAGGTGACTATGTGTAATAGACGCTGAATATCATGGGCTGAACTGAGGAGTTTAGATCGTTGTCGCCATCTAGTGGATATTAGGAGCTCTTATCACTCTAAATGTTTTCTTTGGGTTTTTTTTTTTTTTTTTTTTTTTAAATAACTGAATGGTCATTTACAACAAAATGTATGTATGTTAATGAGAAATGCTTTTAATTATTTCTGAGGGTTTATTTCTAGGCTTCTTTTTTCATGTGTGATCAACTGTGACCGTGTTTTTTTTTTTGTAATTTTTTATTTGTTTGGGGTTTTTTTAGTAAAGAGGCCCCCTTTAAAATCTGTTCTGATTGTTTATGTTCCTCGATCTTCATGCTATTATGAGCTAAAGTGCCATAAACTGACAAAATTGAATTTTTCTATTCTGAAAATGTTCATGAATTTGACTGTGCTGTTGCTTAAATATGTGATTGCATATGCTATGCGTTACCCTTCTGATGATTTTTTTGCTTGACTGTGCTGGTCATTTATGGTCATTAACTGGTCCAATATGATTTAAATGATGTATTATCAGCTGGTATTAACAAGGCAGACTTTCATAAAGATAATTAAAGCTGAAAGGCCACAATGGACCAGTAACAAACCAGCTACCATGTGCCTAGTTTTTCAAACTAGGATATAGATCTAATTTAAACAAATCCAAAATTTCTAGTACCTAAAACTTCTTCTACCTATCTAATCACTGTTAAACTTCTTCTGAATGTCTTTCCTACTTATACATGAAAAAAAAAAACCCTGTTTAGGTGAAATGCAGAGTCTATGTGCAATTAAATGTCTATTATAATCACACTTAAATGACATTAAAGACTATGTAGGTAAATTTACTTAAGTGATCCCAAGTGATCCCAAAAATCCCAAAGAACATAAATTTCCATCACAAATCTATTTTACGTTTAGTTCACCCTAAATATCAAAATATATTACATAGAGAAATATTGAACCTATATTAAATAATTAGAGTCTTCGATCTGAACATGCATGACATTTCTGTTTCTGAGAGAAAAAAAAATCACTAAAATAATTATAAAATAAACCCTTAAAACAGAAGGAAAAAAATATTTTCTTAAACCAATAAAACTCGGCAACACAACATTCAGTCTTTTCGGATTTACACTGTAAAAATACGTACAGTCAGAAAATTTGCAGGACATTTTCTGTTAAATTTACAGACATTTCCTTCAACTTTAAAACAGAAAATTCTGTAGATTTACATTATCTTCTGTACCATAAACAGACAATCTGTTATGGAGAAATTACTACAAAATAATAGCAAAGGCCTTTCTTTAGTAGCAAATAAATCCAGCACAATATATACCAATTGAACATGATTTATTTTTACCTCATGTAAACATTCTTAAAAATGCATTCAGTGGCTTTTGTTTGCCTTAAACAGGTGAAGACAAAAATGTTATGACATCAATGTGTAAAGCACCATTAAAAATGCTTGTATTATTGAACACTTTTCAGTTTTAAACAGCAACAGACAGAAAAAAGAAAACATGAGCAGGAACACCAAATAGCGGTCACAAAGATAAACTTCACTGTGAAACAGTCAAGATTCAATCATTTTCAAATACATGGGGAAAAAATGAATACAGACAGGGCTGTCATTAATAATTACTATAGACTTGTAGTCAAAAGTCAAGTTAAATGTTCCGGTGTTGACACCATTTTCCTATAGGAGAGCACAAGATTATTTAAAAGGAAAGTTCACCCAAAAATGTTAATTCGGTCATCAGTTACTCACCCTCATACAGTTTAATTCATGCTAAATTATCTGCATCTACAGCTGACATGGTTCTGCAAAAATATTTCTTGTAGAGCATTTGAAAATATGGAAGATTTATGCACTCATGCCTCATATTTCAATTTGAAACTAGGAGAACTATTTACTTGCAATTTCTGTGTGTTCTTGGGTAAGGTTCTAGACTTGAGTTTTGTGTTTGTGTGTGTGAGCGGACTTGAATCATGTTCCTGAAACCAGTATGGCTTGTTTAATTTGTGGAATTTATAAATCAATGTGTAAATTGAGGCCCAGTTTAGAGAGCTAGGCCCAATATGAGGAAGGAGGGGGTGAGGAGCAGCTGAAATGCAAGGAGTTTGTAGTCTGAAAGCTTTTCCTCAGACAACTCAGTTACTTTCACTAGGTCAAGACAGGACAGGGCAGGACAAGTCTCTGCAAACACGACACACACAAGTCATGCATTAATCATGGAAGATCCATTCAAGAGACAGTCACTGCCTGAGAATAAGAGTGAGACAGAGAGAGGGGAAAACGATTCAATGCATTAAAAAAAAAACTACAGACACAGATGGGTATGTAATCAGGTTTCTCACTTGTGTATTCAAATATGTGTGCATTTATGTGTACAAGTTATGCATTTCTCATTCAAACAAGAAAGAAAGAATTAATGAAAACACACACAATGCTACTGGTTTTGGTCGCCTCACTAAACAACATAACACAAACCAGGTGCCTGTGTCTCTTGTTCTTTCTCTCTCAGTGGCACCTTTAACCCAAAACATCTGTTTGCAGTCTCATTTTGTAAGGCTTAAACTGCAGTCAGTTCTAAATCGAAACGGACAAAAAAAAAAAAAAAAATCTAAGCATAAAATCAAGTGATGAACCATTAAACAGTCTTAGAGCTTTACACTTTGAAGATTATTTCACTGTTTTGATCTGTCAGAATCGGAGTCAAGGTGTGTGAGCCAATTTCCCCCACTTTCCTGAAATATCTGGAAAGTTCAGCGCCAACAAGTGGGGGTCCTAATGAGAAAACATTGATTTTCTACAGGAAATGGAACAGAGGAGATTAAATGTTTTTTTCCACCAGCGATGATTGCACGTTCCTTCACACACCACAAAATTCTTCTACACTGCCAAACATTTTATCTATCAACAGGAGAGCTGTTGACTGATTTATACCAGTGAACTGAACCACCCCACCACCACGCCAAATAAAACCACAGCAAATAATTACTGTTAAAAAATCCAACAACAGACATGATATAGCACAGACGTTTTCCATTTTGAAACTGTTTTTTGCGAGAACATGCAGGAATGAGGATAGTGAGAGTTATCGAAACCTGTCATGTAAATGAACCTGTTGTGCAAAGAGCTTGAGAGTCCTTGTGTGTTTGCCACACATTTTTAAAAACCACTTAGTATTGGAAAAATTTAAATGGTAATGAATTCACTGCCAGAGAACTTTTAAAAACCTGTTAGCAAGTGTCAAATTACAGCAGTGGTGTTAGTTTTTTGACATAAATCAGGAACCAAATAAAAACAGTCATGACTACACAGTATGCCAATTTAAGTCACTATATTTATTATGTTATTTGTAGGTGAGCATTCACCAGAGATGATGCTTCCTGCAATAATATGCAATAAGGTGTCATATCCAGATGTACATCTTATTAGCAAACGTGTTTTGTGCACATGCATACCACTATCTGGGCTTGTGTCAAATAATATCCATAACTCTTGTTTTCCTTATCAGCAAATAACTGATGATTTTGAGCATTTTGGAGTTAGTTGCTAATAAAAACATGCAATAAGGTACAATTCATAAATATAGCTGCAAGCAGTGATAATGGACCACACTACTATGGTGCCTTCACAATATTGTGGCTCTGTAGTACAGTAATACAATACTAATATTACAAAACAATACACTGTGCGCAAATGCATTTAAGCAGGTTGATATAAGAGGATTACTGTATTTCAAAGTCTGTTGAAAGTGCCACACTTTCTATTGAATGTACATACACATATATATTAGACCAATAAATTCTACTAGATGCTGGCCAAGTCATTTTACCAGAGAGTATATACTTATAAGGTTAACGTTACAGGATGTTTGTTATATTTTTAGCTTTATTTATAATGTTGCTGTAATTGTGTCATAATTATTATTTTATGTATTGATAATCAGCAATATTTAGATTTATACATTAAATGATGAGGGCTTTATTTTAAGGTAGGCACTGTAAATAGCATTGCATCAAAACATTAGCTAAATTACAAATGAGCAAATTAGAAATCTTACTAAATTCACCAAGCACCTCATCTGGCAATTATGATTCCATAAGATACTGCAATAAACTTTCAAACAAAAATAAATACTTTAATAAATAAATAAATGTATTTCCATACATAAGTCATACAAATAATCTGCTTTAAAAAAAAAATACAAATATCTCCAGTAAGGCTATAAAAACAGCCTGTGCATTGGGATCTCTGAGACATAAATTGCCCCTAGTGATCTGGGTGGTAATGGGTAATTGGGTGATCAACCCAATTAAATAATCACTCTTACTTTATTTCTGTGGACAAACCTATGACTTGCTATATGTGCTGCATCTCTTTTCAAACTCTGCTTTAGGTTTCTGCAACAAGCTTTAAAAAAAGCCTGAATAAGATCCATTGGGCTAGAAAGCAGATGATAGAGAGGGTTGAAAAAAGGGGCTTATAACACTTACCTTTTCAAAGTGGCTGGAAATTGCAAGAGGCAAGAAATGTAACACATTTTCTGTGTATGATTTTACAGTGTATGCAGCTGCTTCTTGCACTGGACAGAATATGTCTTTAGCATCTATTTTTGGAACATCAGTATGCCACACACACAATTGCTGATTGTGTGCCGCTGATCCTCCAGACAGATGAGTTTGAATTTATCTTTGTGAAGATTGCAGATCATTTTATTTCCTGCTGACACCGAGGTTTGGCAGTGGATTGTACTTTAATCGTACTCCATGGATTCACAAGATTATTTTGAGTTCAAGAACTGCCTTTATAGCCTATGCAGCATCAAATAACATTTAAAATATGCAAAAAAAAAAAAATAATAATAATATAATAAAATAATAATAAATAATAATAAATAAACTCCAAAACCACTTACATTTCAAATTTAATAACAAAATAAACACTCATGCAGACATATACTCAAGTATTAAGTTACTGGATTAAGTTACTTTTTAACCACCATTTAGATATATTTCTTTTTTTCTTTCTTTCTTTCTTTTCTTTTTTTCTTTCTTTTTTCTTTTTTGATAGCATAGTGATCTTAAAGGAAGCTAGTGGGAGAGAAGGGCCAGGGATAAGGACAGTCCATGAGCCAGGATTCAAACTCCAAAATGTGACTGCACCAAATGTAGATGCAGACTCTATACTGCATTCTAAATAACACAAATCTATTTTACTTGATTATAATATTGTACTTTGGAAACAATGATTACATAAAAATCAGGACAACATGTGTCAAGCCATATGATTGGTTAGTCTGTATTAATTCTGCATAGTTCCAGAGTTTCAGTCCTTCGAAATTGCTATTAAGTGGATTACTTTGAAATGAGCTATTCAGAAATTTATCTTCTTAGTAGATTGTTTCACTGTTAGATCCTGCAGATCCATGCGCCGGCCAGCAGATGGAGCAGCAATAAGACCTGTCATAATGAACCACATCATTCAGCACAGCCATTAATCTGGAATTTAGCTCTCATTTGAGTACAAACATCACTCTTGTATATACACACTTAAGTTAAGTATTCCTGGTATTGCAATTGCTCAACATCTGAGCAACGTTTTAGAAAAAGAAAAAAAAAAAAGATATGAGATGAGAGATGAACACGAGCTTTGCTTTAGGCTACTCAAAAAAAGTGCGTAAACATGGCAGTAATAGAGGTATTTGGGTCATTCCACTAAAATCGGTGCCTTTTGCGTCCCTAAGAAATAATCAAGCATAGAATTAATATAACAACAAATAAATTTGCAATTTAAAAACATTACAATACTATGTATTCTTTCATCAATATTACATTAAAAAGGCAATTAAAGATTATTTTAAATAATTTAAGTAGCATTTATGCTGATAAGAGTAAGGTTTTTGGCCTGTCCCTCGCCTTTTTTTCTTCTTCTTCTTTTTCAGCAGGACATTTCATTTGCAAATTGAAGGCAAAATTATATATAAAAAATTCACATTTGCATATTGTTCTAAATACAGGCTCGTTGTTAAACAAAGTATAATATTTTTCTATAAAATATAACTTTTTCTTGGTGTCCCCTGATTTAATGTCAGCCCTGTTACCCTCATCAAAAACAATAAAAATAAAAACTTATATAAAACTTATAATGTACAATAATAATAAAACCCTTATAATTTACTATAAAATAATGTACATTCAACTGACAACACTTCAAGGAGGTCACATCGTCTATAAACCAGGATTCGAACACTTAAAACAAGAAACTTAAAACAAGGTTATCTGTCAATAGTGTTAGCATTTTTAAAATGTGTGAAGTTGACTTGTAAGGCCCTCTGCAATTTTTGTATGTGTGTGTGGGGGGGGTTGCTATAGTAACGAACACAGCTTTAACACGCATCTGATCGATTGTGATGCCGTGCTCACTGACATGCATGCGCTCACTTACACAGTAACTATACGTAACAAGAGGTTAACAAGGGATCACTTTAAATTACAGCCTGCAGATGTTACACTTACACATTAACTACATATAAAAAGGGTGTATGTTTGCATAGTAGTTAAGAAAAATGTTGTAGTACATTTTATTCTACTTGCCTCAAACCACATACAGAAGTGCACCAACAGGAGTACAGGTATCAAAAAAACATAAATTATACAGTAAATATTGATGTGTTGTGTATTATGATGTTATATTTATATGTTATATATCCTGGGAGCAGCTGGAAACAGGTAAACTAGTTTTCCACTGTATTGCACCTCGACGGTACAATGCTGCTGACGGAAAATCATATCAGAAAACCAAAACAAAAGCTCTTTCATCAGGTAAATTTTCATATGGAAATTTCTTAACCAAATCATAGCAGAAATTCATTACATCATTTCCCCATACTTTAGTAATCTCCATGATCCCACATAAAGAAACACTAATAAATAGCCTACTATAGCATATATTCTTAAGTAAACTAGTATGAAAATTTTTTATCTGTGTGTCATACCCTTAATACCACATAACCAAAGAATACCTTCACTTAAAAAATAAAATAATTACAAAATATATAAATTATAATTTTCGCAGGTTATTACCCCCTTATTCCCCAAAATGTTGCATTATACTTACGAGTAGGTACTGTGGAGGTAGGCTACTCTATAGTTACAAATAGGTAGGCTACGCTGTAAATTCTGTTTAATTACGTGGTACATTGCTGGTTGTAATACAAAGTGTCAACGAGTCAATTTTTACACAATTTCACAATGCTATTTTTATTGATACACTAACTATTTTATTCCATAGTTCAGAAGATTTCAACAAGCTTTATTTTAACTTCCATCTCTTACATAAATCTTACAAAAAACTTCTCAAATGATAGGTATATGGCAACATATTTTCATTAAATTGTTTGTAGTAGCTTGGTAAAAACGGATTGTTAAAATTCTCCTTGGTTGGTGAAGGCAACTTTTACTGCTGACAAATTCGGTGACACTCACACGCAATCATACATACATTTTTGCACACTCACAACTTTATACTCTGCAAATAATGGTTATATTCAAATCAGGACAACATGTGTCAATCCACATGAATATTAATTATACACAAAAAAAACTCAAAGGGTCTGTCTGAATAATTTGGCATATGACTACTTCAGAATGTCATTACAGTTATTGATGTATCAGTACAAATTACTCTGTTCAACAGTAGGAATAGAGAGCCTGACTAATTTAGGTGCTAATTGTATTACAGTTGCATCAGAAGAGAACAATAGAGAATCTGTTCATCTCACAAATTGCCAGGATTGTGTTTCATATTGAGCATGTTTTGTGTACTCAGTTTTGCTCTAATATGTCAGTCTAAAGATAGCTCAAATTAATCTAAGATGATAGGATCTAAGATCTAAGATAATAAATCTAATTTCCAAATCCCACTTGTCCCTTTATTTTCTGTCTTCTCTCACTCCACCTTTCTTCTTAAATGCAGCAATAAAAAGGAGTGATTGGAATATCTAGCCCACTCTTGGCATACCCCAGTAATCTTAAAGTCAAACACACATTAGGGCAACTCTAAAGAGACCTTTTAATTGCTGCAGATGTGGTTACCAAGGAGATAAGGCACTGGAGATCAAAGAACCCTTCCAGAGGGAGAATCTGTTTTTATCTGAGAAGATAACAGACAAACCGTGGGGCTCTATACACATATGTCAAAGAGAGTGAGCGGACACAGAAATGTGAAGAGACAGAAAGGCATAAAAGAATGTGTTCAAGGTTATCACATCCTAACTACAATTTGCTCTTTATTTGAACTACTGCATGATAAACTCAGCCTTTCTTGCACTGTGTATTTCTCTAAACGTCTATATATATATATATATATATATATATATATATATATATATATATATATATATATATATATATATATATATATATATATATATATATATATATATATATATTTAATCCACCTACCCTTCTCTTGGCAGGGCAAATCGTTTTTAATAAATGAAATATTCAAAAGAAAAAAAAAAACATTTTTTACATTTTTTTATCTATCCCTCTTGAATTAAACAGGTGAATGCACACGCACACACAATGAAAAGCTCATTCATATTCAGAAAATACACAATAAATACAATATAAATTTTAAAAGGATGCAACCTCCATTCTTGGCCCTGCTGTTTCTCAAGTGTTAAGGTCAAGTTCAGTGAATCTGTGTTTCCCATTAAACATCAAACAAATCACATACAAACATCATTAAATACACAAGCATTAGTAAAGCAGTAGTACATAACATTTTCCTATCTGTCACCATCTCTGTTTGAAACATAAAAATGCAAGTTACTTGCAGAGTTTTTTTTTTTTTTTAAACTGGTTGTGCTTCAGCACTGATCGTGTGTGTGGATGAAACTGTGATCAACAGATTAATGCATCTGTCATTGTTCATCCACATACAGTGGAGATCAAAATTAGAGAACAATTTATGAACATTTGATTGTTTCAGAAATAAAGTAATCTTTTATCATTTAAAATTTGAAGGAATTTTTGTTGTGGCTATACCATGTTAATAGACCAGTGTTGTACAAAATAACCAAGGCACTTCAACAAAAACCCTTTATTTTGTGGAAAACACAGTGATGAAAATTAGAGAACAGCAATGATTGTAGCATGAAGAAAGAATACAACTAAAATTTCTGAAGGCTACAGTTTCATTATTTCAATGTTTTCAGCTTCAAGGAACTGCTTTAGCCATTTTGTTGTGTGACGGGGGCATTGTCCTGCATGAAAATTGCTGGCTGATTGGGTGATGAATGCAGGGAAGGAACCACATGTTGCCACAGGAGGTTCTAATAAACATTTGCATTAACTTTGCCATATATCTGCATAAGATGCCCAACTCCTGCAGCAGAAAACATCCCCCAAACCATGACACTTCCTACTCCAACTTTTACTGACTTCTTTACACATTTTTGGTTCAGTCTTTCCCCAGTTTGATGACGAACATAATGTTGCTCATCAGACCCAAATAAATTAAACTTGCTTTTATCACTGAATAGAACTTTGGACTAGTTCTCCTCTGTCCACACAACATGCTCCTCGGTAAAGGTTAGTCTAGCCTTTTGATTCTTTCTACTGATGAGAGGTTTCGTCACTGCAGAGTGGGTTTTCAGTCCAAATTCTCTTAAATGTTGTAAGTCAAGACAGATCCTTACCCTGTTCAGCTTAGAACTGGCAAGCAATTCTAGCTACAGTGCTGAACCGATTCCCCACTGAGATCTCAGCATTATACTGTCCTGTCATGAATTTGTCTCTCGTGGATGTCCAGCCTTTTTGGGGTACTTAAGTTAGTGACACTGTAAAGATGCAATATTCTAGAAATCACAGATTTGGAACGACCAGCTTCTCTTGCTATGGCTGCTATGGCTTTCATCTGGACAGACTGTTGTCAGAGGGATTCAGTCACACTAGCTCACCATCTTGCAAAATCAGGGAAAACTGTAAAGTTAGGCTTCCAGTTAAATAGGGTTTGTCAAATAGTTAAGGAATAGAACAAGCTGCCAGATTAACACCAATAACTGGGAGGTATATGAAAGTGTTCTCTAATTTTGATCAGTGTTCTTTTTCAAATTCTCATTGAAATGTTTATACTGTGCTTCAGAACTCATGAAATATGCTTAAAAACTGTGCTTTTACTCCTTTTAGGGTAACTTCAAATATAACTAAGCAGTGACCTCTAAATTTAGGAAATTGTACTTTACGTCCTACTAGGTATATAGCTGGGGAAAAAAAAGTAATTTAAACACGTAAATAACATCTCTGCTGCTTTTTTTTCGGACCAAATAAAAATGTAAATGTTTTAAACAAGAAACATTACTGGCGTTTATCTCTAACGTTTGCTGAGTTAGATCATCAGTGTTAATTTCGTTAACGAAGACGACGACGAAAAATATTCGTTAACGAACATTTTTTTCTGTGACGAAGACGAGACGTTGACGAGCTAAAAATAATATCTGATGACCAAATTATGACGAAATTTATGCCGCGTTTTTCGTTAACTAGACGAGACTGGACTATAATGTTATTTGAGGACTACCATACATTCAAAATGCATCCTATAGGCTTTTGTCTTTCAAAATGTGCGTCCCTGTCATTGGATTGCGATCGGATAAGGGGCGTTTGCATATCTAGTCAGTATAGCAGCCGGAGTGGATGGATAGACTACAAAAACGCGAACTAGCGATCTGAAACAATGGCCTCAGCACCCGAAGGGGTATGGATAAGCTAACCAGACGTCCCCGTTTTTTCACAATTCGTTGTCGATTAACTTAAAGTTAGTGAAGGCGGGATAGGCGAAACATACTCTTTGGGCGAAATCACGCTGATAGAAGTGTTCTCTCTGTCGCGCGCGCGCGCACGCTCCACTTCCTCAGTTCTCATATACAGCGCGCGATCAGTTCTCAGCGCTCAAATACACACACAGCAGTCCAAATGTTTATCGTGTAGAGTATCTCACGTAAATACAGTAGGTTTATGGATTAAGTGAACGTGAACAGGTGGGTGAAAACTGAACGTGAGTCAGTATTTCATGCATGCTTTCCGTCTTAAAAGGACAGCATTCCAAATTAAATACCTATCTGTCATTAATGTTAACCAACAAAAGATGTTAAATAAATGTATACATGTTAAGTAAAACCTACAGTATCTGAAAAAATGAGTTTAATTTGTATCTTCATCTCTATTGTATTTGTCTTATTTTGCTTCTTTAAATATATATATATATATATATATATATATATATATATATATATATATATATATATATATATATATATATATATACTATATTTTTATAAGTTGCTCCTTTTTCACTTAAAGAGAAAGTTTCACCCAAAAAATGAAAATTGTCATAATTTATTCAAGATTTTCCAAATTCAGTCCTTGATTCAAATTTCTCATAAGCTTAATTGATTTGGTCTAAAGAGAGAAGAATTAAGGATTATTTTAATTTGAAAACTACATATAAAAATCGCTACCAAAAAATAATTCTGGTAACTACAGTTTGGCTAAAAAACTATTGACTAAAAGTAGTGACTAAAAAGTTGACTAAAATGCAATGACTTTTCATCAACTAAAACTAGCCTAAAACTATGAAAGACTCAAATGACTAAAATGTGACTAAGACTATTAAGCATTTTCCGTCTCAAGACTAAGACTAAGACTAAATCAAAAACACCTGCCTCACATAGATCAGACTCTAACGTTTGCTGAGTTAGATCATTTCACATAGATCAGAGGACAGACTTGCTCTCTCATTTATTATTTATTTGTAACAAAATGTATTGCTACATGCTGCAGTTTTACTATATTTGCCCCAGTTTCCTTTTTCCTTTTCTTTGTCTGATTGGTTCATATGAATAAATACAATTACAAATCAAACCAGTGAAAGTAAGAAAACACAATACATCATTTAAATAAAAAACTTTTTTTGTAGTTTTGTAATTTAAAAAAATAAAATACTGTTAAACATTGAACATATTCACATACTGCACTGAACTTTTCATTAGAGAAGAGCCATCAAGAACCACCACAAAGAATCTACAGGTCTGGAAAGGGTTACAAAGCCATTCTAAAGGTTCTTGGAATCCATAAAACAAGAACATAATATTTACTTCAAATCTTCAAAACATCTCTATAAACTCTAAAATAATGGCAGGCCTTTCTAGCTTCAGCTAAGGTCAGTGATAAAAAAAAAAAAAAAAAAAAAAACACTGCAAAACAGAAGGCCAATGAGATGTAAATGACGGTGCCAATTTTCGTTTAGTGGTCACTCCTGCTGAAATTGTGACGATAGTAGTTAAAACCAAAGCAACAGATGGGGGGGGGGGGGGGGGAAAGAATTCTGATGTCAAAAAGATCTGAGCATCAAGTCTTCTCTGAAGAAATGTTTAATTAATGTATATTCTATTGTTTGTAACTTAATGTTTGACTTCCTTCCAATACCCATTCCAATACCCATTGAGGAGCACTTGATGTTAGCAATTCTAGAAAATCTGATAATCTTCATGACAAAACTCAGGGTTTATGAAGAAAATCCACAGGTTAAAAGAGCATGTATCAATCTCCTCTCCTCTCCTCTCCTCCTCTCCTCTCCTCTCCTCTCCTCTCCTCTCCTCTCCTCTATCACTTTCTACCACAACAAGATCAGCAACACTTCAGACACACTGCCAACTATTCACAACATTCTTCTCTGTCCTCCTCCTCCTCCTCCACCTCTCTCACTGTTGATGACCTTGCCACTTCTTCACTGATAAGGTGGAGACTATTAAACCTTCAACATGTAGCTCACTATCATTCTTTTTCTCTTATATGGATATCTTGAAGTTCTACTTTTGAACCGTCCTCCCACTTGTCCTCCAGAATGCCCCCGCCATTACATGTTTTTGCTTAATTAAAACAAACAAACAAACAAACCAAAAAAAAAAAAAAGTCTTTCTCTAATTTTCATGTCCAACACATTCCAAAAAGTCAATCAACTATGCTTTTTTTTCTTACAAAACAACCTTTTCAATAGCGACCTATCTGGCTTCAAAAGCAGATACTTCACAGAGTATGCCTTGTTGTCTGCTGATGAATCGGCTGGCAAGAGTTAATTTCCAATCATCTGTCCTCATCCTCTTGGACTACCAGATTCTCCTGTCTTCACTGCCATAATCTCACTGAGTCATAGAGGTGCACGGCTTCTCACTGCAATCAAGATAATACAAAGCTTTTTTTTCAGCCTGGTCATTTGCCTTTCTGGATGCAAAAATGACACATTCAGAAGAAAGTACTCCTTGTAATAATAGCCAACTCATCAATCAATCCACACGTCTATAGGGTTATTGAATCTTAAAGCCAACTGAGGATCCCTGAAGGAATGAGCAAAGGAATTGAGATCTGGATGACCAAACAGACTTACCTGGTTCCCTTGAGCCAACAGCTCATGCATGTTGTGAGCATGTGCAAAACCCACTGAGATACAACTCTGACAGAGTCTCTTTGTTCAAAAATAATTTGAATTTGGACATATACAACCATTTAATAGTCTGTCTCTGTCTGTCTGTCTCTCTTTCTCCCTCTCTCGCTCTCTCACTCACTCAATTGTTTGTCCTCTTTTTTTCTGCCCTTCCCCTTTTGACTTGCCTTCCTCTTACCTCAAATGTACAGTAGCCATACAGTTGGAATATGCATTTCATATGATCTGACTGTATAATATGAGCTATACCACATTTTATCCCTTACTATTTTTTTATTTATTTATATATTTGTTTTTTATTTATTTGTAAAGCATCAAATGTCTGAGATTTCCATTGTAATGCATAACTACTGCACGTTTTGGTGACTAATTTTGGTACATATATTTGTATGATCTCGAATACATTTTTGTACAATCTTTTGAGTGGACCTTCATGCCTACTTTTTTTTCCTAAAAATCCAAATTCACACAAAGTTGCCACTGTTTAGTATAGTTTTGATTTGTCATGAGATTGAGTTGGGTTGTATGTCTCGGTTGTTGCAATGCCATTTTTGGACTATTTAACCAGTAATGTTTACATAGACACAATCCTTTACAATAAGCCTGTCTTTGATTTGTCATGAGATTGAGTTGGGTTGTATGTCTCGGTTGTTGCAATGCCATTTTTGGACTATTTAACCAGTAATGTTTACATAGACACAATCCTTTACAATAATGCATGTGCCTGTCAATGGAACAATGCTGTCCTTACCTCCCCCTCACATGAACATACATAGACCTTTAGCCATGGTAGCTGTGGAGGAGGGGCATGGTTGCCACCAACCTAAAAGAGCTCTTTTCATCAGGGACTCATTAGAATTAGAGAATATGTTGCTAGAGGGAGTCAGCAGTGTATGTACAGTAACATGACCACGATGAATCAAATGACTTTATATGCCTGACTCCTTCAAAGCAAGCACATTTAAAGACAGACCTCCTCAGAGAGACTTCAAAAGCAGGTGTGGATTTACACAATGAGGGGGGAGTTGTCTAAAACGTTGTTATCAAAATATGTAATAAATCAGTTTCTTTTTAAATTCTGCACTATTTGTTTTACTGTTAGTTAAAAGGGCTTTCTGCAATTTAAAACATGCCTGAATACATGCAAGAAGTCATTCTAACAAAGTTGTTACATAGCAAAGCTCGAAATTATTAGAGAACTAGAGCATGCTTTAATGTCTTTCCAATACTGAACAATAAAAAATGGTCAAATGAAAAAAGAACACAAATGCTACACCTACTTTTCTACATACAAAAACATTTAATTACTTGGTTGAATTATTTGTTTTGAGTTTACTAAAACAATACAGAACATATTAGTTACTATGTTGGTGAATATTACCAATAGCAAACAAGGCACAGGATAGAGAGAGGGAGAGATTATTCCTAAGTCTAAGATAGCTATTTTTTTTTCTCTCTCTCCATTTTCTTTGTCTATTATAGTTTCCAAAATGGATTCAGTGATTCTGGTAGAGATTTGAGGTTCAAAACTGAAAGTCATGCAGTAAAATTGTCACGTGGGATTGAATGCATGCAGTGTGAAAGCTGTATCAGAAAGACTGATATCCAAGTGGATAAAATTAGTTCAAAATGACCTCAAATTACACTCTGATATCAACATGGATTTTACACACAAGGACAATTTGTAAAATTAAAACATGTTGATCGATACTTTTGATATATGACCTGTATATTGATCCAAAATGGAGAAGTGGAATATAAAATCAATTGCATGTGCATCTGAATTAGAAGCAGCATATTGAAATGTAAAACAGACATGTTCTCTCCCCTCTATGTGTGTGTGACATAGATGCTCAGCTGGGCGTTAACTCCATCTGTTCTCTCTGAGTGCCTTCCTATTTCTGGACAGTTGGACTTCATATACATTCCGTGTTTGTGTGTGTGTGTGTGTGTGTGTGTGTGTGTGTGTGTGTGTGTGTGTGTGTGTGTGTGTCACTTTAGTAAAATGGGGGAGGGGCACACATTAGGTTTAATGTTAACGTTATGAAATGTAAAGACTAAAAGACAAATCTGTAGATTTTATAATTCATGATTCACCACAGTTAAATGCATAGAACACAACTGAATGATGAAAATAATGTGCCCACAATTTTTTTTTCATTAAATTTTACTCAACATAATGCAATATCTGCTTGATTCTCCTGATAGGTAAAGCAGCTTTTCTGTGCCACTTCTACAGTATTATTAAACTAGCAGCCGTTTTAGCACAGAATTACCATTATAATCAGCTAGTTGATGATTAAACAGTAGGCTACAAACTGTTACATAAGAGCTGATAGTTTATGCACACATTGTAAAGGTCTTGTACAGTTGTGTGATTGATGATTATCACCAGTGAGGTTAATAGGAAGAATATTATTTAATGGTAATACTAGTACGAGACTTATAGATGATAGGTGCAGACATGTCAACATAACCTTACAGCGTTAATATTCAATTAAACACTGGCATTCAGATACACTGCATTCGGTTAATCACTATAATTTTCCCTAACTCAAACAGCACACAGGAATTTTGCAAAATAAATGCACATAAAAGGGATTGTTTACATCGCTAAGCCCCGCCCCTAGCCAGTTCTGACACGTGTCAATCAACCGGAGCCGTGATATGGATGACGCGCGGTGACGTCACGCTCAGAGCCGGGGGGAAGGTGGACGGACAGGATGGCGACCCAGTGCCGGAGCTCCAGGTGCACGGCCGAAAGAAAAGGATTCCGGCGGGAACTCGACTCATGGCGACACAAACTCATCCATTGTGTCGGTAAGATTAAATCACCCCGCGCTCGGAAAAGCCGTGTTTGCGTAACGTTAGTTCCATAAACGGACATATCGCACCATCCATCCACTCAGTGTCGCGCTCGGTTTCTTTCTCTCCCGGTTCTCCCTCCCCCAGTCGCTGCTAGCTCTCGGAGTTGCTTAGCGAGCGTATGTCAAGTTCAAAAACAACATTTACATAGAGCCGTGGTCCGCGCAAGCCTGAGGTAGCCTCTGTAGCTAACAGAAAAAACGGCCAAGCGAGCTCTGCCTGCTCCATTTTCTTTGTTCTTACTTTTTGATTCCTCGATAACCGAGTTAGCTTTGCACTCACTGACCCTTTCTGCACCAAATACCGATGTACAAACGACCGCGTGATTGTATTTTAATAATTATTCATCATTAGGGTCCGGCTTTTGAATCTCTTGAATTATTCAGTCATTTGCACCATTGCCATAGATTTTTGTTGAGATGTCTAAAAGTAGTAGAGTTTTAAGAAGTCATTAGAGAGTGTTTCTTTACTAAATTACTAAACGGTTTTTGACGTTTTGAAAACGGGTAACTTTAACGTTCGTTGAATAGGTACCCAGCTTACGCTATTAAAACGTGGTAAAACTGCAGTGTTGTTGTTGACACTTGTTTGGCAGAGTTCAAGGTGTTCAGCCTAAATCCACAGATTCACATAACTAATGACGTTTAACGTTACTGCATTAACTGATCACTAAATAACCTCCCGTTTATTGTGAAACTGTTGACATGCGTTTTATACACTGCGGGAAACGGAACTATATATTGAATTTGTGCTATTTAAAATTAGTTGTTATTTTATTTATTTTTATTTTTTTTACTACTACAGAATATCATTTATGTAAATAGAATGCACGTTTAATAGAGTGTGGTTTGTTGTATGGTTTTAAGGTTTGGATACAGTCAAGAACGTCAAGGCCTCAGATGTTTTTAAGGGTAAATACAGAGATTTGGCGTGTTTAAAACTAGATTTTTTTCATGATAGAATGGTTAATTAAACATGTATAAAATGTTTTGCACCATAAAATGTAATTTGTGGTTTTATTGCTTTGGAAAAACAAAACAAAAAAAACCCCTCATGCAACCAAAAAATATTGATTAGTATTTGCAGAATGCGACATTCTTGGGTGAGCTTTTGTGTGTGTTTTTTCTAAGGACATAATGAATGTTGCTGTGAAGGTTATCATTCATGCATACCATGCAGCAGCACTGCAAATATTAGATTTTCTCACTTTTATTTAAATAAGCTATAATAATATTTACACTTTTATCATAGCATCATGATCACCTAATTTTTTTTATTTTTTTTAACGTATGCCTATACTTGTCTTGCAACTGATGACTTTGTGTGCAGTGACTGTTTGCTTTTGTTGTTAGAGCATTTCATAAAATTATATATTGCATGTAAAATGAATTTTTATTAGCCAATATTGTAAACAAGAAACCGTTTTACATTTGTAGACCTTTTACCTTTTAACAAAACCATCAACCACCACCTTCTGGCAGGGAAGGGTTGTGACGGATCTGTGTAGGTTTACGATATGAATGTTTATGATAAAGTATTTGTTTTATAGGGTACTTTTTACTGTTTGGGATTTTTTTTTTTTTTTTTTTTTTTTTTTTTTTATTTTTTTTTTTTTTTTTTTTTTTTTTTTTTTTTTTACAAATTACTATTAATTAATTAATTTTTTTGCAGGGTTTGAAAGTATACTGGAGGGAATATATGGACCAAGGCTGCTGCAAGATCTCAATATATTTGATGGTAAGTTTTATGTTGTGTGTGTGGTAATATTCACCCATGCTTGGTCTTAGAAAATTCAGCCTTTTTTGACGCTGATGATTATTCATATGATTCTCCCTCAGAGTGTGAACCAGAGACTGTGGATGATTGGTCCATGAATGCAAACTGCTCTTTTTGCAACCTACAGCTAGAGAAACTGAATGTAAGTCAACTCTCAAAAGCCACAGAAATCTTTCAGTGAAGCACGGTTCTGTGATCAGTAGTAAATCTCCATCGCAAGGACAGAGGGCGCTCTCACGTGGAAAGGCCAAATACGCCCCGCAGAAGAAACCCAGGAAATGCCTATAGCGGTAGCTGGATGAACAAGATTTAACTGCTTTTATTGATTCAGCGTAACTAAAAAACACACGACTATGACAATATATGGTTTATATGAGTTTGTCGTCTTATAATTTTCATTATAATACAGTACATTATAATACAGTGCTAATCAACATAGACTTTATCACTGCTTAGAATACTGTGAAATATTGCGTGCCTTATTCAAAAAGAAGCCACATCATCTCATAGAAGGATTCAGTTTAACACTCGACTGACGTTATGACGTGAGTTTGGAGTAAAAACATGTTATTAAATGTGGTATTTTTATGTGGTTTCAGATGGAACAGCATTTACTACACAGAGCTGTAATTCACTGAGAAGCTACATAAACAGCTGTCAATTCGCGAACGATTTCTTCGATTTCATAATCACATGATTATATCGTCCACAATATTTTTTGCGTAGCTTGTCAGTGAACTACGGCTCTGTGTAGTAAATGCTGCTCCATCTGAAAGCAGGTGGAGATTTACTACTGATTACAGAACCGGCTTTACTGACAAAATGCGCATGACAGTCGCATTCGATTAATCGTGCAGCCCTAGTATGGGTTGTATCTGACAGGGGTCAGTAACTGACTATTACTTTTTGTGACATAGGACCACCCTGCTGTGGCCGTGCCTGGCTCGCCACCCCCTGCTGAAACCCCCCCACCTCAGGGCCTGTCCACCTCTGATAAACTCCAGTGCCAAGCAGACCGTTTCCTCAATGCTATATTTCGTAAGAAGGGTGAGAAATACATTTTTACTTCCATTATCCATAGGGAGTGAAGTCATTGTTACAGCTATTACGTATTTTACGATTGGTCCAGAGCAATTTTTTTTCTTCTCAACTGCTGGGTCATGATCCAAAAATGAGTAGCAGGTCTGTTCTGGTAGGTTTGCAGACAGCTGTGGGAAAACAATGCTTAATGCGATAAAATGCAGCTTACCATTAAACTCTGTAGAGTACTGTTTCTCAGTGCGTTTGTTTACGGTGAGTTTAGATTAAAGATTCACAACAAAATGAGCTAAAACATTTTTGCAAAAATGTTGCATGACTTGCAACATTCAGAGTCCATGTCTACACTGGACAGAATGGGACATCAAATTATTACTTGTTTACGGTGAGAGACTTGGGACTAGGGCTAGGCCATAAAACAATATCATATAGAGTCATGATATAATGTCGATAACGATGATAAGCTCAGGACATTTTTACTCAATATGGATTAATCTAACAGCCAGTCAGTGCTTGTCGCTAGTAGGCTAACTCCGCATGTCTCTGGATAAATGAACGGCGCAGTTTTGTCTGATACACGTGACACTCACTATGGTTTCAGCATCTGCCGTTTAGTAAATAAGGACATGAACATATGAACTTCATCTCCAGAGCTGCTCTGAGAGTCACTTCACAACTTTTCACCCTTTCTTTTTGGGCAAAGCTACTGTCAAAAACACACTGAAACTGAAAGTAAAATGGAAAGACTTTCAAAACAACCAATCAAAATAAAACTCCAGTGAACAAATTGAAGAAATTATAATAGAAATATATTACTATTGTATATTAATGTAATTCTCAAGTAATAATAATAATAATAATTTTAAGCAACATCATACAACCAAGGTATTTTTTCATTAAGCTATATAGTTAACAGTGCTGTTGTGCAGCATCTTATTTGACAAAAAATACAAATGCAATGTTTTGTTGTAAATTACATTTATATTTGAGTATTTAAAAGATATTTAAATATTGATTTAATTGTTAAAGTTTTATTAATTATTTTAATTAGACACCATTTTTTATGATAAATTTGTATTGAATCATAAAATCTAGGACAAAATAAAATGAAAATCAACAAACAAAAAAAAAATACAATTATTTTCAAGGTCTAAAAGACATGTTGAAAGCATATAAATCAACATTAATAAAAAATTAATTTATTAAAAATAATGATAAATGAATTTTGTTATAACTTTATTGTATGATATAGAAATTAACTTTGTGATAATATTTTTGGCCATATCGCCCAGCCCTACTTGGGACTCCTCCATTGTAGATGAGGCAGTGTATAATTTCCCTAGCAACAGATCTTTACTTTAGTGTTTCTGTCAGCTTTCTGTAGCGCAGCTGCTGAACTTGGCGCCTAGCATCCAGAAAAACATACAGTACTCAGAAATAGAATAAACAAAACAAAACCAATGTTACATTGTGTCTACACCGGATGCGAATAACAAAAAAATAAAACTCATTGTAATAACTCATCACCTACGACCCATATAAAGTGTACCAGACAGACTTTAGCAGTGTTACTCACCTATCGAGAAGAAACAAAGCAACCTCAGTGTCCGATCGCAGGCCTTCCGATCCAGTGCACTGATACAGTATGTTCAGCCAGCTATGTCTGCTATAGGATACTAACCAAGACGGGCATTTTGACATAATTTTTGTGTGGATTTGTCCATTTAAACAATACTTCAGAGAGAGCTTTATATTTGTGCATGTTCTGAGACACGGGTTTGCGTGCTACGGATGAGCGCATAGGGCTGTGACGGTATGGGCTTTTTTTCTTACCGCGGTGATGAAGCAACAAGAATCGCGATTTGGCGGTTAACCGACCCCCCCCCAAACACACACACACGCACACACACAAAATCCCCCGGCGGCCGAGTCACACACTCAAGATCGCATGCAGCTTGTAATGGAAATGAATACAATGGAAATTAATAATTATAACGCAGTATTCTTTATTAACAAATAAACAAATAACAGTAACAGTTATACTAAATGGTAAATATTAATAATTAACTAATGATCAGGCTAAAGTTAAAGTTTCTTCTTAATAAACAAATTAAGATTTATATTAAATTGTAGCTAAATATTAATAGTTAACTATATAGGCTAAACATGAACAACCTTTTTTAAAGTGCAAAATAACAAAACAAAAAGTGAACAAGTGTTTGTCTGTTGGGCCGCTTAAGTGAATCGTGCTGCTGCTTTTTATTTTTCCGTCTTCATGTTGCGTGACAGGAAAACCAACATGTTAACCTTGTCAGGTTTCAGCAAGGATCTTAACGGGGTGACGATGTTGCCAGCCGCACTGAACACACTAAGGTAACCAAACGGCTACTGGTCCTCAGTCACAGTCCACACGTGAGCAACTGAATGATTCTCTGCAAACTGCGCGTTCATCATTAGTTACGGATAACTTTCCCATTCAGCCCTACATCTGGAGAGTCTTCAAAGGGCAGATGTGAGCTCCTATGTTTTAAAACCGCGCAGGTTTATTTACCGCATGCTGCGCTCATGTGAAAGGGCTTTAAAGGCGCGCGTTCTGTAGACCCCGTCGCTATGGAAAACAAAGACGCCAAAATGCAATCACGCGCAAATGAGCTTCTCTAATACCTCGTATGAAATTGATTTCATTATAATTGCTATTAGTATTATAAACAGTGCAGAATACGTATTTGTTAATTCAACTATGTGGTGGCATTTCTAAAATACGGGACAAATCGCGTCCCGTATTGATTTGATAGGGGACGCATCACTTTACCTTTAAATAGCTACGGGACGATTCCGTATTTTAAGGGACGGGTGGCAACCCTAGGCACTATATTTGTCTTTCAAGACTCCAACAATTTTTTTTTTCAGGTTGCGCGTCAACTCCGTATCTTCATCGGTTGGGAGCAAAAGATCCTCAGTTAATAACTGTAGGACTGGTTTAACAGAGGACGCTGAAACGGTCTTCTCGGAAGACAACGCATCTGTAAAATCCGCAACCTTCTTCAGCGCTGCATTAATGGATTCGAGGACTTCGATGTCCTGCCACGTCGGTATCAAATGTTGGCTGCGCCGGTCATCCATCAAAACCCGCCTAATGGCTGGGACTTGCTCAAGAACGCGCGCAACCATTTTCTGCTTAGTGCCCCTGCCCGTGTTTGTATGTATTTAATTTAACATTATCTGTAAACATTACAAGTACTGAAACATGGCTAGCAGTTAATTAAAAATCAGACACACACAAAAAAAAATCCCCAATATGTTTAATGGACTGTCCCTCCCTTGCGCAGGATGCGGGCTTTTTCCCCAGAAGCCCTTGAACATAGGATTCGCGGAAAAAGTTAATTATTAGCAAAGATGAATGGGTTTATAGTTCAAATCACACACCATATGCAGTCCTGTAACTTTCAGCAAAAAAAAAAAAAAAAAAAAAAAAAGTGCGGTGATGACCTCACACCGCGGTAGGCATCTCATTAATGAAGTACTGCATACAAAACCTCCTCTACACACAAACACACGGGTTTGCGTGCTACGGATGAGCGCATGCACAAATCTTCTCACTGCTTGCGCAAGCTCTCTTCCTCTGGCTCTTAAATGTTTAAACTGGCAAAGCTTAAATGAGTTTAGTTTAAACACAGATATCAACATGTGCTGTTCAGATCTCACCTGTACGCGCACAGTCAGCACCCGGGTGATGACGGAATAAATGACTGCTCATATTCCAGCACATGCCATTCGCATTGAACAAGAGTGAATGGTTTGTCCACGGGTGGTTTTTTTTTCATCGCTGTTGTTATAATTAGGCATGGGCTGGTATGAGATTTTGATGGTATGATAACCTTAAGCAACTGACATCTTTATTTAACCTGAATCTGTAATTACAGTTATTTAATTTTAGTTATGTAATATACATATAATTTCTATAATTTCATATAATTTAGTTATATAATAATAATCATACACATACTTTAATTTAATAATAACCCAATTTGAAGCAAAAACAGAATGTTCTGACAAGCTTTGTGAAATTATACCACGTAAACTTTTCAAAAGACAGTCAGCTCACCTCAGAAACACATTCATATAAACCCCCAAATCAATATAGAGGATTTTCTTCCAATAGTTCGTGCATCATGAACAGTGAGTGATCTGCCTGCTACAGTATTTTTCTCTGTGTGTCCATCTTAAGCGTCTCTGGCCTGTGTTAACGGGCGTTAACAGATTTCATATTTTCACATAAATGACATTTTGGAAAATGATTGCATTGCAACACTGTTTGTGCAAGTCCAGAACAGAGAGTTGAAATAAGGCAAAAAACGGCCGCTTGCCAATTGCGTAAAGGCCAAAGTATATTTCGGCCGTGCACCGTTGGCATTACGTTATTTTCGTCATCAAGAGGGCTCGTGGACAGCCGCGCACCCCGTGGTACTGTGCATATGAGCTCATTCATCCACGCTTATCTATGGTTGAGTATACTTCTGAAAGCTGTGCGCAAGACAGAAAGGAACGCTGAATGTGAAGTGTACCCGGGCCTTAAGTTCGGTCATCCTACACACACGTGATTGACGGCTTGCTCGCACCAACAGGTGGAGGAGGGGTCAGTGTTACTCTCTACACTGCATTCAGCCTGAGGGATTCCTACTTTTTCAGTCATTGAGGAGAAATGGAAAACAGCGCATACCGCAGGAACGGTATAATAGAAAATATTATTGGTTTTGAAACCGTGACATTTTCAAATCGCGGTATACCTTGAAACCGGTAATCGGCCCATACCTAGTTGTAATGCACTGGGAAGCCAGAATGCGCATCCATCAGCAGAAACATACATTAGCCAAACACTGTTTTTCTTTTATGTATTATTTATAAGAAACCATAGCCTATTACAGATGTGTTGTCAGATTTAAGTTCTAGCGCGTGCCGAACCGTTTTTGGAGAACCGTATGGTTAGATTTTTTTTTTTTTGCAAACCGTCCCACCCCTAGTAGGTATTAGAAACACTAAATGCCATGAGTGATGGAGAGTCTGATGCGTCCTGGGTCGGCTCAGCATCTGAAGGCTCATCTGACAATGATCCAGATATCTATCATATTTACATGTTTTAGCCTAATGTTACTGGAATTGGTCAAACTTTGGTTTAATTATTTAATTTGTGTCTTGCCATATTGTTTATTGTTCGCTACAGTGTTGCTATTCTAGTCTGGCCGTTTGCCGAAGAAATAAATAAATAAAAATCCGATCTAGTCTATATGATGTAATGAATAAAACAATTTTTTGATTACCCAAAGTTTAATGATGTTTACTTATTCAAATTCTAAATGATTTAACTAAACAAATTAATAAATATTTAGGTGAAGCTGTGCGCTTGAATGTGTCATCATATCATCCTATGCAGTGTGGTGAATTATTATTGTCTATAGGCTATTTTAGTAATTTAAATAGCATGGGTTATCTTAATATATTGATTAATGAAATTGTATAATAAAATTACACCACCAAAATAACAAACAACTTTTGAGTAAATGATGGTAAAAATAAAACGCAGACAGTGTTGACAGACAGATGACAGAATTTTTTGTTTTGTTTATTATTTTTATATATTTTTTTATATTTGTTCATTCAATTTCTTGAATGCTTTTGCTAAATACACCTATTGTACCTAAAATAAAACACTGTTTTTTTTATTGGTATGCTATGTGTATTTGTAATGTGTATCTTTGTTCTTATTTTTTAACAACAAAGCTAAAATAATGAAAAATATTTTTTATCTTTGCCCACTTTAGCCTAAATATCAGCCATTCTTTTTTTATATTCTGTTACCATGAAAGGCTTTGTCTTTATAATAGGGAAATTAGTTTAATTTTAACTAATAGTTAAAATAGTAAAACCAACATGACAGAATTATGATATTTCTGAAAAAAAAGTGATATGATATTTTTGCCATATCACCCACCCCTGCTTGATACTTTCTCATTTAACACAAAAATAGCTTTAAATAATCTTTTGTGGGTATTTTACACATTCAAATTTATTTTGCGATTAATTAGATTATTTAATCGACACATCATGTAATTAATTAGGTGAAACATTTTAATCGACTGACAGCCCTAATTGCGATATCTATAGAAATGTTGGTGGTGTTATCAGTCACATTAATTTTAATTTGGAAAAGTTGGAATTGCACCACTTTATAGAAACAGACACCGCCATTGTAGGCTACTCTTCCAGGAAATAGTCCTTGCCCTCCGTAAAATGCGCTATACACATCTGAATATTTGGGTTGAACTGTTCTGGAACAGTGTTATAAATACAACTTAACCACTGATTTCTAGTTTTGTCCTCTTTTGGAAGGCCAAACAAAGTAGCTTCATTTTCACAATGAAACACAGTGTCTCCACAACATGACAGCGGCGGCAACAGTGAGAATAAAAGTTACGTCTTCGTTCTTTGCATGAACATTTGGGCGGTGTTATGCAAATCTTCAAAAAATAGCATTAACCAGATTATCGATGCCTAAGTAATATATTGTATGTCAGATTTTACATGATTTGGCCCGTAGTGTTGGAAAAATTGTGACCGCCGCTTTATGTACATGTCCAAAAAAGTATGATGAGGAGAGAAAGATGGAGAGAGAGAGAGAGAGAGAGCAAGATTTCAGATTTGTATTACGGATGTTGTCTTGTACACAATGTATGCAATGCAAGTTCAGCTAATCAACTCTAAATTTTTTAAATGCATTGTTTTGCATTGACAAATATGTAGTAAATGTATAAAATGTGTTTTTATATAAGGAACAATTTGATGAGATACTCAACTAGTTTTGTATTGTCCAATTTCTTAGAATTCCCTCAGAGCTGCGATCCCAGCGTACCATTGGTGGCGCAGGAGTTGATGCGCAAGATGATTCGGAGGTTTGCCTTAGAGTATGCATGTAAAAGCCAGGCTCACGAAGGCCTGAATGGCCTAAGTGACAATTCTGAGCTTCTCTCCCATCAGCTGGATCGTGATGGGCCTCTGGATCTCACCATCAGCCGAGCTTCTCAGGCCCTGCAAGGTAATCAAAGCAGTTTTCTACTTCAAAAGACCAGATTCAGGAGTTTGTAGCTCTGGGATATTAGATCACTGTTAATATTAAGACATTTTTCAATCTTTTCAGAGAATCTGGTCTATTGACTTTCATTAATTATGCTTACCATTGAAAGGTACACAGCTCTGAATAAACAGTGAACTTACTGAGTGTGTGAATATTTCATTACTTGCAATGATCCTGTGCATTTATCTCAAACTTGATATTAATTGCTGTTTTTATTTCATGGATTACCTTTTATAGTTGGAGTACTTGACCTCTCCAAGAAAAACACATCAGCAGAAAATCAAACTACTCAAAGAAAGTTTTCAGGGTGAGTACTTCAGGTTTTGTTTACCAAGTTGTGTGCTTGACTGTTTCTTCATCCTACCAAACCAAAGAAAAGATCTGTACTAAAATGGTAACATTTTGACCCAGTAATATTGATGAGCTTTTTATTCCAGAAAATTTCAATTTTATTTCCAAATATTTGTTTCATTTGTATCCTATCTGATTGTTTTGTGTGAACTAATTCTACTCCTCATACATTTGATGTGTTTTATGTATAATTTAGTGGTTGTTTTGTTGCACTGCCAAAGGGTTGACTCTTTTCTAACTTGTTGGAAGGTAACGTCACATTTACCAGCAGTCAGGGGCTTTACTTGTTCCTTTGTACCGCCTGTATTTATTCATTTGTTTATTGATCTATTCATTGACTTATGCAATATTATTTTCACATGAGAAAATAGATACCAGAGTCGTACAAAATGCATCTGCATTGCAAAGATACTGGAAGTAATCCCATAAGCGCTTGTCTTTCTCCACACAATTGATGAGAGACTGTCCTTCCAAGAATTATCGTTTGCAACCTAAGGCCAAAAACAAAGTGTTTTATACCCAAACAACTCAAAGGCTTTGTGTTATACAGACAATTGAGAAGCGAGTGATGTTACCAAAAGACAAGGCAGTAAAGGAGTGGACCCTGAGTGCGTCCTGTCATTGGTCCGCTCACCCGTACGTTTCTCATCCTCCCACCCACCTCCCCTTAGGAGACCAATCAGAGAGGACTATTTGGATCGCAGCTCTGAGTTTGCAGAAGGTTTGCTCTCTAAAGCCTTGAAAGATATTCAGTCTGGATCACTCCACATTCACAAAGCAGCCATACTATACGGGATACCTCAGAAAACCTTACAGTTTCAGACAGAGGCCTTATTGCCAGAGTGGAAGGCAGGGGAACCATCGATTTTTGGTGACAGTGGCAAGGGCACAGAGGTGGTGTGCCCAACCAATGACACTCGACTCGTCCTGCAGAAGGTAGCAGCATGGGCTCGCTCGCAGTCAGAGCAGTCTGAACTAAGAAAATGTAAATTTACATCACCAGAGCACACAGAGCTAAAGTTTCCGGCAGCCGTGACTGCCTCGTCATGCCTTCACCACTTAACCTCGCAGAGGATGGTCTCGAAGCTACGGGAGCAGAACGACGGGCCTTTCGCCAGTACCGAGCCAGCCACATCTCCTCAGAGTCCTGCCACTGGGCCAGCTGTGCACATCCGAGTCCCTCAGGTACGCTTCAGTGCTCAGCCCAAAGCCCAGCTGGATCTGGCTGGCCTGGTGGATGCTGTATACCAAGCCAACAAAGCCTCTGATGGCTCCACTGCTTTCCACAAACTGAAGACCATTCTCCCTAAACAGGGCTTGATGGAAAGCCACTCAGGCCTCGAGTCACGTTTACTCCAGGGTGACCTGCCTCCACTGTGTCTGAACATAAAGAATGGGAGCGTTGGTGGGAGCGTCACTGGAAGTATGGTTGACAGCGGAGATGATGACCGTCGAGACAAGCAGCCACGGAAAAAGCGGGGCCGTTATCGGCAGTATGACCATGATATCCTGGAGGAGGCCATATCTATGGTGATTAGTGGGAAGATGAGCGTGTCGAAAGCTCAGGGTGTCTATGGGGTGCCACACAGCACCTTAGAGTACAAAGTCAAAGAGCGAACGGGCATGCTCAAGACCCCACCAAAAAAGAAGCTCCGTCTTGCTGAAGCAGCAACCTCAGGCTCAGGAAAATCAGGGACAACAACCAATGCCTCATATACTGCCTACAAACAGTCTTAACTCAAAACCAAAACCTCAACTATTTCCTAGAGATGGTTTTAACTAAACATCGCCTAAACTACAGCCAACAAGGATTTAAAAAAAAAAAAAAAAAAAAATGCAGTCAGGACCTCATTTAGACTTAGAAAAGATACACTTGAACCACAGTTTAATGGTACATTTTATCAAGTTACAAAACATGCCTTTAAAAAAAATCTATTCAGGGGTTTCACTGTGGGTATCTATATGAATATATTTAAAATATTGTAAAGCACTGTTGATTTTTAAGTTAATTACTCTTTTAAAACTAAGAAATATAATCAGGTTTTGTTCATACATAAGCTAATCTCAGCTTGACGATTGTTGTATGCAGCTTTCACACTAATTAAGTCTTTGTAGTGACTGGTCATTTCATTTGAAGTCTATCAACAGTATTTTTTATGGTGTCTGTGACAGCCTGGTGACAGCATGACTGTAACGTCTCTTTTAACTCACCAGTGGGAGATGTACGTCCTTATATGCAATGGGTAGATATAGGTACAAGTTTCCACTTTCAATTAGTTTCATTTGAGGGTCGATTTATTGAATTGAAAATTTGAAGGGGGCCAAGGGCCTATCCCGATCTCTTTCTAGGGGGCCTATAAAATTAGAAATTAAATTTAAATGCATATTCAGCAGTAAAATCAACTAATATTACCAATACTAAAATCCATAAAAATATTAGTATTGTCTGTCAGTTGATAAAAAAAAAAAAAACACTAATCGCACTTTTTTCTGGAATCACATTGAACCTCCAAATGAATGTAGAAACAACCTAAAGGTGGTATATTTTAAATATGTTTAATGGCTTCTCTTTACAAAGTAGCCTATTATTTACAATGGCCAGTATTTTTTGATACCAATACTGCTACTGATGTGTCTATTAAATGCATTTTCACCTCAATTTTAGCCGGCTTAACATCGTGATGTCTATCAGCCATCGGCGATGGATAATGGCATTGTCTATCGGCCCAACCCTAACTGAAATCCTCACTCAATATTTTCTTTTCAGATTTGAATTTCTTTATAATGTTGTGTTGTTCCTCAAACTACAGACATCCTTGCATTATCTGTCTGCTGAAACCAAAACAGTTCAGGGTCATTTTGCCTCTCCACTTACACACTCCATGAATGAAACAGTTCAGGGTAGAGTGCTGCTGAACTGAATTTCTTCTTGTCCATATTTCATGATGCATGTTCCAATGGGACTGAAATGCAAAGCCTGATTCAAGTGCTGCTCTGAATTGCTTTGTTTTTATGACCAGGTTTCTATAGTTTTGCTGCTCTTGGTTGTTGTTTTGTTCATGCTACTGATTACTATAACTTTTAATATTATACAACTGTTTCATTTCATGATACTGCTAATTCAACTCAAGTCCATATTTATAGCATGGACTTTTTTCTTACTGTATTTAGAAGCTTGTATAGTTGGAATATAATATTGAGTTCCACTTTACAAAAGTTGCACACATACTTGTGATACAGGTTCTTGTTTCATACTTGCTATGAAAAATATTGCCATAACTGACTTTAAATGGCATCTTTTTTCAGTTATCTGATTCACAAGTATAATTTTAGTGCTTTGCAAAGTGTAGCTGAAATTTTGTGATTGAAGCTTTGGAAATATTAACATTTAGACATGCAATGTTAATGTGTTTATCTTTGTGTTGTGAATGTTCTGTAAATGGTTTACTACTTGTTGTTCCTTAAAGTTAAATTCCCCTTATCCTTAAAGAGAGAGGACAGATTTACTGATACATTCTTAATTTTAATTTAGAAGCATTTATCAACCCACCCTGAATGTTCTTCACAGCTCTTAAAATAACAACACAGTGCCTGCTCTTACAGCTACTGCTCAGTTTTTTGCAGGCCAGTAGCAATTTTACATAAATCTTTGGAGAAAAACAAACAAACAAAAAAAAAAAAATGTATATACTACTGTGGATCGTATATAATCTGTATACATTACATATACATTTTTCAGTTTTTTTCTCGGGGATAGATGTCACAGGCACATTTTCACTTTTAATGTAAAGGGTGTTGATGTAATGCCATGCAGATTTTTTAAATCATATACATGTATATTGTCAGTACTGGGTTCTCATTTTCATAATATAGGATATTGTTAGGCTTCCTTTGGGGAATGCAGAACTCTGTTATTTCTCTTTTGTGTTCTGATCATACTTAATATTGTGTCCTGTATAATTTCAATCCAAAAACATTCTCAGGGTAACAACAGTCCTATTGAAACATAGCGCATGATAGTGTTAGAACTGTTCTTTTATATCAAAATAAGGGCCATTAGGATTCTTTTATAGAGCCAAATATGGTTCATCCAAAGCCAATTTGTTTTCTCCCATATTATGGGGACCGTTTATGTTCAGGAGTGGTTACAGATCAGAAAGGCATAATATAAAATTATTTAAATTGGGTTTAACTTTTTTCCCTCTCAAAACAGTTTGGCTTGATTTATAGATGGATCACTAAATAGATCAGTATCACCAATTTAAGCCTTTCTAAGTATGTGTAATTTCATATTCATAACGGGTGCAGGATATTAATCATTTTGCAATCAGTTATTTATGCATATTTGTTGCACTATGATTGATTTTGCATTATTCCCTCTAATTCTAATATCTAATTGTATTGTTATTTCTTTCGATGTAATCAGAATATGAAGTTGTGTTGGTTTTGTGTTGAAGCACTTTTTTGCTCTTGCACATTGTTATGTGAAATTATTTACTGCACTAAAACTAATTGGTCGTTTAAGCATGTATTTGTGTCTGAAATATATTTGGTGTGGTCTCATTTGTAACATTTCAGGATTAGAGTAAAGTTAAGGTTAATCAAAGCAAGAATTAAATTAATTGTAATAGGATAGAAATACTGAAGGCATATTACTCCAGTGTGTTTTAATATCCTAAAACTGCATTTTTTTTCCCCAAACATTTCCCTCCATCCCTTAACAAACCTGCATTACCCCTTGGGGTATTTTTATTTTGATTTCAAAATAGACAACATATTGCCTGCAAATGATGTTGGTTTGTAATTGGTTTTATCAAGAGACACATTGATTCATCAGGAAACAAAATTATTCAGGTTTGATTAAAATAATTAAATATTCTGTATAGTTTTCCTGAGTGTAAGCGTTGCTACAATCGCCATCCTTTTCCTTTCAAAATACCAATAAAAAAATTGTTCCATGTACAGCGTTGTTTGTACTTTGTTGTAAATTTCTGATACATGCATAAACTTGACAGAGGTGGAATATTACTTTATCTGTGGCATTTAAACATTTTAATTATGCATATATATGACCATAACATGCAATGCAATGTCATATGGTGCCTTTAACAAAATGAGGAGTGCTCTTTTAAACACAGCTATGCAAACTTTATAATTCTGGAATATGTCTTTTTGGTAAGATTTTGTTAAAATGTTAATACAATTCAAATGTATTGCACATTACAACAGAGTAAAAATTAAAAAGCAAAGCTCACATTCATAAAAGCTAATTATGTCAGTGATGACTTAATCCAATTTATTTATGTAGTTCCTTAGGGCCAAGTGTGGAAGACCGGTCCAGACTGGAGAAGGAAGGTGGTTCTAAAGCTCATGTGGTCTGGAGAGTCACTGTGTTGGAGAAGGTCCTGTCTTCACTTTGTTCCCATCATAGACTGCTCCTCTATCATATTTTAAAGGACATGCAGGAAGATTATAACACCTCTGTAACACTACGGGATGCTCACAGAAGACAGTTTAAGGCTGGATCTCTCTGTTGCCATGCTGATAAAAAATCAATTAATGAAGCCCCAATACTTTCATTAAGTGACTGCTCAGTAACTGCTGGCATTTGTTGCAGAAAAGCTTGTAGGTTTCCAACAATTGCATTTTCTCCTCTATGCATCTGTCTGAGGAACATTCATGGCAATTTCTGCCAAAATACATCTATGGCACGTGTTGGCCAAGATATCTGTTCTAACCCCACTGTTTGTTGTACTCACTCAAAACTACCCTCATGCCAGCTTCAGCACAATGGTGACCATACCTACATTTCTCTTGTAAGAGAAACTCTAATTAACCATCAGGGTGATTGTAACTCTCACAATAGATGCAAAGGAAGCCGTAGTCCGTCCCCACCACCACTATCACCAAAGCCAGTGGACCTGGACTGTAAAATAGCGGTCAAGTCCAGTATCTTACAAATTCAGGACTGCAAGTCATTAAACATGGCACCTCCTTCTCTCTTACCTCACAGAACCGAGGATGAAGATACAGCTTTGTACTCTAACACTCCTCTTCATGTGGGATCTCCTGATGAATGTTGTGAAAAAGTTTCACTGTTGCATACACAAGCAGAGAAGGAGAATGACCACCAGTGTGGGTCTTTTATAGGAGATCTAATGGATAGAGTCACTGAAAAGCTCAGAAGTATCCAACCTTCAGAGAAGGAACAAAATCTTCTTACCCATGCCAGTCAAATCTCCAAGACAGATGACACCCATTTGACCGAGATTATAACAACTGTGTTACACAACAGTAGTGACAAAGATTACAACCTTAATGAGCTTTTACAACAGCATGTAGCCACTGAACAGCGATCCCCTCAGACACGTTCCCGTAAGAGACTGGAAACGTTAGTTGCCATGAGCAAGTCACCTGATCTTCCATCATCAAGAAGACAAAGCTTACAAATCAAAAGAGATCTTGCCAGACTTAGTCCATCATATTTTAAGAGGAATATAGGGTTTGAGAGAGAGAGGTCCTTAAAAACTGGTAAAGCCGCACAGCTAACATACTCTCTTGTTGAACAATCGGATTGTAGAAAGTTGGACAGAATACCCAGGACAGTGGACTCAAAGCCTGTGAAAGATACCTTAGAAAATTTGACCACATACGAACAAACTAAGGAGACACAGAATAAACAAAAGAGGCAAGAAACTCAACCCCAACATGCATGTCTTGAAGAACCACTGCCTCTTGATGAAAGGGCACAATTGCAAACAACTGATAGTGACCAGAAGGTAAAAGCAAAAACTCATAAAGAGAAAAATCTGACTGTTCAAGTTGGAAGAGCCAGGCGAAATATTGTACCACCTCAGCGTTTCTCTTCCTATGTTACTGAGCCACGGAAAATGTATTTTGCAGCCTGTTTTTCGGAAAGTATATTCACCAAGCATTCCCCTAATGACAGTACCTCAACAGCACTTGGCTCTACAGAAGAAATTGCCTGGCCAAGTGATACATGTGACAAACAGCCTTTTCAAACTGAGGATAAACAAGCAGACCGTGATGTGCCACAGAACATAACTTCCTCAAAAGACGCGATTTCATCCAAAAAAGAGCCACCGTGTGTGCACAAGGATAATGGAAGGAATCCTGATAAAGAGACTGCAAGAAAAAGGAAACCATGCCAGAATTCTACTTCACCATCAAAAAGATCTAATCACCATAAGACCAACAGTCTAAACACTGACTCTCACAGTCCTACTGAAACTATGTCTAACGTTACTACCACTGAGAGTGGACAAGAAGCTAAAGCAAGCCTGTCTGGACTGAAATATGATAGTCCAATAAAGCTTATGTTTGTTTCCTCTGTGACAGGTGAAGATGGTGTAAAATATACTCTCAAAACAGCTGCTTCGAGCTCAAATTCCCATGGAGAGATGTTTGATCCATGCGTGGAATCCTCATGGGCAGGTAGTGTCACCGATGAACATTTCCAGGATTCAGTCTTTGAATCAGCTTCAGGGAGAACTGTTGAACATGGTGGGAACACTTCATTAAAAGTGGTTTCACTTGATGCAGTATTGCCCAGTTGTTCAAACAATGAAGATGAAATCCAAGAAACACTACCAATAGTACATGAAACATCCCCAGTAAAAAGGCGTCCTGGGCGCCCCCAAAAAATAAGACCACATATTGTGAAGTCTGTGAAACGTCCAATCGGCAGACCTCCAAAACCCAAAATAACAGACTTCAGTTCTTCAACTGGTACAACCATTTCCAGTGCAGTAAATCATAGGACAACAGAAATGTCTTGTAAGGATGATGGAAACAAAAATCTAAAAATCACCATAGTGAATGGAAGATCAAGAAGGGCAAAAAGAGTCGTTTCTGAAGATTTGAGCAATATCCAAGAACATCAACATGTTTTTGAACTATTAAATGGAGGCATGTACAGTGAAACATGTTCTGGAAAGACTAGTAGTAATGATAAAATGACCAAGGAACTGCTTAAGGATCACCATTTTGTTATGCCTATTGAAGACAGAAAATGTGTCTCTTCGAGCAACACCATCAAATGTCAAAGACACTGTGACACAGCAGTGTCCAGAAAACCAGGAAGACCTCCCAAAATCAAAATTTCTGGGATCTCTGTCACTGTCACCCCAGGGTCACCAAGGCAACGAAAGATATATATAAAAAGGGACACAAAAGATTCACATCTGCTCAGAAAGACTCTTCTCGTTGAAATTAAACCTCCCAAAGAGCAGAAGACAATCTGCATTCCTACTGACATTCACAAGGATATAGTGGATGCACCAAAAGAACATAGTCAGAATACCAGAGGGCAGCTCATACCAGTGAGGCATTCTGTTAGAGAACGGAAACCCTCCATTCATTTGCTCCACTCTGTTGCTACTGCCAGATCCTGCGCATTGGTTCGCAGGTCACGAAAACTACTACTGAATAAGTCCAGCCAGAATACAAAGAACAGACAAGAACAAGAAGAGCTCCCAAAAAATCCATTTTCCATGAGGACCAAGAATGTCAGTTGCATACAAGACACGGTTCGGTTTTCTACAACTTCGATGGACTCGATTTTTTCATCAAATGAGGGCTTCAGGTGGTGGCCCACCTTAGCATCACCTAAAACTTTAAATGAAGAGTTAGCAAGGAGGATTAGGCTAATGTCCAACACTTGGGTATCAGATGTCCTCGAGGCTAACAAGTCAGGAGAGGTTAAATCAGATCTTAAACCAAAAACTTGTGGGGAGCTCAGAGGTTCTGCTAAGAAGTCTGCTTCTGCCATCAAAATGCTTTTTGAGAGGAACTATAATATGGAGAAGCTCTGTACTTGGTTTATGCAGTCCACAGAAACTCAGTCCCTTGCTATTGTAAAGAAGACCACTGCAAGAAATCCCAAGGATGTCTTTCACTACAACCTCAGCAGACCCAATTGCAAAGGCAATGTTTGCCCAAGTCCACAAGCAGAGAGACTCAGAAAACATGTCAAGAAATTTGCTAAAGTTGTCCCAAAGAGTCCTTCAATGCACAAACAAGCACAAGAATTGTTCTCCAAGTCAACTAGGTCACAAGCCAAGAGAAAGCTTTTTGATACATCATTTAAACAGGGGCATGACGTTAGGCATAGAATGTCTAGGTCTAGAAGCACATGGGTTGTCTATAGAACAGCTCTGCTTAGAGCGAGGCAAAAGTTTAAAACCAGGCCTAGGATAACATTAAGAGGTGATATGGCACACAAAGTGTTTAGTGACCAGATAAGGACAAGGACTTTAGGTGCTGAGACTCTAGAATTATGGAAAGAAATGCCTAACGTGGTAGGTAAGACATCCAGACCAATCACAAAAGTTCAAAATGCATTAAAGCTTCTAGTCAAAACTCCTCAGAAAATGACTGGGATTGCCAGTATTTCAAAGCAGAACAGAATCAGCTCTAAAGCTTGGAGTCCAGAGTCCCTAAAGCAGTGCAGGGTGTTTCTGAAAAAGATTAACTCCCCAAACACAAAGTCAGCGACAGAGGAATGTAACAATTGCACAGTAAAGCTCTATGATGTCTTGCATCAAGAGGAGAATGAGGATGTTTTGGTGGGAGGGACACCCAGTACAATTAACCTTCCAATACAGCTGCACTCATCCCCAAAAAGCCAGAGCAAGGGAGGAAGAAAAAGAGGCAAACGGAAAAGTTGGAGCACAAGTCCATCTCCCCCAACAAAAATGCTCAGACAATCAAGGAGCAGCAGGGGTGTTCTAGGAGCAAGGTGGTGTGACTTTGTGCTCGGTAAGTCATCTTTTAGCATTATTTTATTATGCCTGAAACATACTCTATACAAGTTTGCAAGCGCAAATTCATTCTAGCTACAAAAGCTCTGTTTTGAGCATCATGGTATTAGATCATGCCTCCACGCCAGAAATATCTTATCCAGCACCAGACCCTTTGAGAAAATGTTTTGTCTTTTAACGGAACAACTAGTCACCAAAATTGTCTAATACACAAAATCTGTTAACGAGTCCTGTCTGGTACTCAAAACTGTATTAACAGTCTTCTATCAGCGAAGAAGTTGACTGAGTAAAGCCAGCAAAGAGCAGAAGCAGGAGATTAAGTGAAGATGATATAAAAGGAGCAGAGTTTATTGAATAGTCTTAGTTGTTTCTTTGCTCAGACTTTGTCTGAAAAATACAAATCCAACAAGGGTTATTACACCACAAGCAATAGCAATGGAAAATAATGGCTTTACGACATCATCCCGTGACATTAAAAACCATGAAGACATTCTCTTATCTAGTACACAATGACAAATATCCCTTGAAACCACACAATCATAAGACTGAACAATGGAAAAATTATGTTAAAAGAATAATTTATATGATTAATCAATTAATGAATCAAGGAAATTAGTATATAAATGGTTTAAATTATTATAAATTCATGAATAAATGCAGAATAAAGAATAGAATATGTAAAAATAAGTAAAACAAATATATTGTTGCTCTCTTGAAGCAGAACAGTTTACATTTGAGGATCCTTAGATCCTTCGTTGGCAGAGCAAGTTTAAAGAGAATTTTTTTTTCTAAGTTATACTTAACTGAATAATAACCTATCCAGTTTAACATCAAGAGATATTTGAATGTAACTCACTCTGAAAGTAGTACTGAGGTTTGTTCCTGCCAGACCAGTGCAACTGCCCATGTCAAATAAGTTCAACCTGACTGTTCTGTTGTTGACCAAGCACTCCTATCTGCATACTGGCATAAAGTATGTTTCTGGCTTCTGTAAAGAATGCTTTGATATTAGATTGAAAAGTTTGATATTTTTTTTCCCTTTGCAGTGTTTACTTTGTATTGATTCTGGTGGTATGGTACCAGAATGGTCTGCTTTCAAAAGTATTCTTCTTGTTTTTTTTTTTATCATATAAGGTTTTAAAAACAGCACATGTTCTGTATATACCATATTTTCTTTGAGAACTCAGATCTAAATGTCTTTAATTTGTGCTTTTCAGGTCATTGAAATAACTTGGGACCAGTTTTTGGACAAGACATGTTCCTGAATTCGATCATAAGGTGCCTTTCAACAGTGGTCTGGCTGAGTATCACAAGCATTATGACAGCAACCTCTGCAAGCGTCATGTAGCAAAAAACAACTTTAAGACACTTCTTGCACTATTTAAACTTTAGTTTTTACGTTTGTAAAATGTTTTATTTACCTTTTAAAATCTACTTTGAATTTTATTTTTGATGCAGACCATGAGAAAATCTAGTTACATGAAGGAAAATCAAAGGTTACAAGAGCATTATGTTGTTTGGTTTGCCCAAATCTCAGAATTTAACATTAAGGCAAACTTTTGTCTAATTCTGGAGAAGACAAGTTCATTTAACTTTTTTTTTTTTTTTTTTACACTTTATAATCTTTTGTGTTGTAAGAGATCTTTAAATGGGATTTTTGTGAATATTTTTAGTTTTTAAACATTGCTGATCTTTTTAAGTTGGGAATATATTTAAGTATTTTCTTATATTTGCTGTTAATGTGTCAGACAAAAACTGCCCACTTAAAATAATTACAATGCATTATGGAATTTGAAAATGATGGTAGTGTCTCCTCTTTTTGGGTCTCTGTTTATCTCCTCTTATCCTGTATTTATGGAAACCTCCTGTGAATTTAGACTCCTTGCTAAGTTGTGGGAAGTCATTTAAGCATTAATTTACATCCAGGTTCATGTTCTCATTGCACTACCAAACTGCTACCTGTTCCATTTTTATTCTGACTTAAACCATTGTTACAATGTACAGTGTATTTTTGGTGCAATGTTTTGCTCTCAGAAAGATGTAAGATTCTCTTTTCCTTTCTTTTAAATTAAAAGCTTTTAAGATGATCCAGAGGCAAATGTTCCACATTGTTTCTTAAATACAAAAATTTATGTTGTGCAAATCTTAATTTGTGATCTATTGCAGTATGTGACATCTACCTCCTGAAATCTACTGGTAAAGCATGTTTGATTGGTCTAAACTGATAAACCCTTTGTTGTAACCATGTCATTCATTTAGACCTCTACCAAAAACGTTCTAACTGGTTATAAAGCCTGTATGTTTAGTTAGTTATTTAAATGCTGTGTTGTTCTAGTTTTCATCTGCTGTTACGTGTTACCAATCTGTGCCCCTGCCCCAGAGTATATAGAAGTTTAAAAGCGTTGATGTCCACTTAGTTCATTTAGGTTCCCTGTAACAAAACTGGTGTGCATCAGTGCAATACAAGTTTAGTCAGTGCTACACTGAGTCCACCTTAGATGTATTTAAAACTGGTTTGTTCGGTTGTCACCTAGTTTATTCTATTAGATTTAAATCATTGTCTGGATGCTTGTTAGCTAGAGACGTTTGTTCCGAAACTGCTAAAATTATTTACATCATATACATACTCTGTGCCAACATAAAGAGGCTTCCATCAACTGCTTTATAGCCTCATTAACCATTTAACCTGCTGGAGTAATCCAAAAACTGTCAAAAGTACAGACAAAATGGTGCATTCTTTATACCTATGCCAACCATATGCTGGAGTTGAAGCTTATGAAAATTGGCAGAAGGCCTTCTGTATATCATCTTGTTTAAATCTGCCATTTTGAAGTTTTGGCACTGTAAACTTGTTACCTGGTGCTATATGTTGTACATAAACATGCAAATTATGTACACGCATTGTATTTTCTCTGTTTTTATACTTGCCTTCAAAGAAGTTGTCTCAATCGTTAGAACAATAAAAGCTCTTGCAAACTGATTCTGAGTAATTGTTATAGGTTTAACCATTTTTATTCAGACTAAAAAGTGCATACAAATGAAAGCACATTTTTGCTTTTAAATATTAGCCATTATTAACATACACCAACAGTTTATAGTAGGATCAGTTTCCTTAAAATAGCTACGGTAATTATAAAAAGTGAATAGTTAGGCTCACTAGCGCTTACACATTTTTTATTTTTTTATTTTTACAACAGCCTTGAGCAAGTAAATGAATGTTAATATGAGTATGATATTATGACAAGTATGACATTCATTTTGACAATCAAGGCCTTATTCCAGGTTAAAACTGTAAATAGTCAGACTAAACATTTTACACTAGTCTCTTTGTATTAAAATTTAGCAGTATATAATTTCTTCTGTAAATCTAAAAAAAAATGTAGGATGTAATGGGGCAAAAGTGAGTGGACCTTCTTAAGTAATCCACTCTTAAGAACCATTGGCCTCCTGGTTCATAAGGGCAGTCAGATCCTGCTTTGTTTTATCCAAAGCCGCAATCTTGGCACGGCGACTTGGTCGCACTGATGGAGGTGCTTCAGGAACATTCTCTTCATCACTATAGAAAGATTAGATGGAACACAAAAGATAAGCAACATACTAAATGAAAAATGTACATTTGAAATTAACAACAAAATAATTAATTAAGATGCATAATAAACCAACCCTTCATCAGAGGACAGCTCTGTTTTACTAGCTTTCTTTCCATTTTTTGCAGTGGAAACTTTTTTTTGGCCTGAAACACAGCAGAGTGAAAGTTAATACAACAATCACATAAGAGAAAGATTCACTTGTTGCATTTGACCAAATTAAGTAACTCCACCTCTTTTTGCACGTTTAGGTTTGATCTCCTCTTTGTTCACCTCTGCAAGGATGCACAGATAGTTTTGTTAATGTAACATATATTGAATACTATAGATATAAGAAAACCACTTACATTTTTATACTAAGCCTGACTGAGAGAGAATCAACTATCAGTGTCAGAGACTATGCGTATTAATGGCCAAATTTTGAAATTCACATACTAAACTATATGGGTCTAAAAACATCAATTTTAGATGGATAAAGACTAGTAAAATGTGTTAGCTAGTACCTCCAGGGTTCTCATCCAAGGTAAGTAAAGTTGTGTCCTGATTACCGCCTGATTTGGAACCACGATCTCCATTTAGCTGGTTACAAAGCTTCTCAATAACCCTTGTACAGTACTTATCTTTTACTTCCTGTAACCCACACACACACACAAGAAAAACAGTCACTCAATCATAATTGCTTTACCTTAATGCCAATCTAATCTGACAGAATATTTCATTAATTACACATCAATTTCTGATTAATCTGCATGTCATCCAATGCTTCTTTTCAACCATTTAGAAGTTCACAAAAGAGACATAACTATGTTAGTACCTGTAAAATATCTTTTAACAGGAGTTGCAATTCACTGTTAGCAGGTCCAGGTTCAGTGTTAATCTCCAGCCAGCTGAGAGTTTTACAGTACAGACGCACCTCAGGAGCGGAAACATCCCTCAAGATTTCATTACAAATACGCACTGCCAGAGAGTCATGCACAGACACAGCCTGCAAAAAAAGTTTGATCATTTACATAATTCATAAAGTGCTTTGAACACAACCCATTACTGTTATTTTTGTAAGCGTGCATGTATATTCAAGTGTACCTGTATGGCAGCTGGTTGCACAAGAGCGCTGGGTCGTGTTAGTTCAACAAACAGTTCAGCCACGTTGGATGCGTCTACCTCAGACAATGGAGATGTCACAGGAGCATTGAACAGAGTCCTCATGGTTGGTAGGAAACTCTCCTCCACACATTCTTGATTTGTTCTAGTGTACAACAATTACAGTATCAACTTTAAATACCTGTCTGTGCTGTTACAATAGTATTAAATGTTAATGGAAGCATGAACATGTACACATTACATTAAAGGGTTAGCTCAGTAAATAATTTTCATTTTTGGATGAACTATCCCTTTATATAAAATACGCTAAATATTTACGATTAAGGAAGGGAGAATCTCTCATCATGTATACCTGCTAGCCCGGGAATACAGCTGTAAGAATACCCCCAGGCAATGGCGTAGTCTTTGGTCATCCTCCGTTACAGGATTGTACCAAAGCAGAACCAGACGGGACAGGAGCTTTGGGCTTAGAATTCTCCCACAGTACATCAATTTGGCCAGACCCTCTGCTGTCTCCGTGCGGAGCTCACAGATCTGAAATAATGACATTTTATTTGGTACAGCAATTGCATTCTATTTAGCACCACTTAGGCACATTGCCAAAATGACTGCCAATCAGTGTTAGCAAGTTGCCAGCTTAAAGAGTTGGCAGAAAAACTATGCATTGATGTGAACAAAGCTGTAACAGTTGTCCAGCATAAGCAAACTTGACAATTCTTGATTTTTGTTTAATGGAATACTGCCACGACATCTCGTCCCTGATGAAGTGTACATTAGCTTGAAGGCTGGGCAGTTAAGTTGTCCAATATTTCAGTGTTACATTTTTTCTGGGCGTAGCCAATCTGGTGGCAGAAAATGACAGCTTTAAAGTAGCAGTCTATGGAAGCCATTGAATAAAAAAGGTAATTTTAAGTTTATATTTCAAAATTCTGACTTTCACACAATTCCGAGATTATATTTCTCAATTCTGACAAGAAAAATCAACTCATCATTCTCTCTCTTCCCCTTGGCTCAGAATCATAAGTTAATATCCCACACTTCTTGCTTTTTTTCCTCAGAACTGACAAACTCGCAATCTAGTTAAATTGATTTATAAAGTCTGAACTAGGAGATGAAAACTGGCATTTGCTAGAAAAAAATTCTGAGATGAAATAGGTAAATGTTGTAGGAATAAATAGTATTTCATGATGTTACTGTAGTAGGGCTAATAAAATGTGTTCCCTATGAACTGCACATGTGAATATTATGTAGACAACCCATTGTTTGAATCAAATTTATGCTAGGGTAATCAATGCAGGTTCCATCCATAGTTTGCACATTTAAACATGATGACAGTAGTCTATAAAAAATTTTTGTATTCCAATTCTAATATCCAATGGAACAACAACATTTTCTCTCTTATTCCATGGATTTTAACCGTTTCGCTCCACTTGTTACCAATGTTTTCCAGTAACACCATTTACTCTGGCATGTGTCACACATTCAATCTAGTAGTCATATGACCGCTATAGGTCTGTTGAACATGTGACTTTTGTGGATATATTTGCCAGAGTTACTTCCTGTTTTTACAACTGATGAAGTAGTTTGGATAGACACCGAAACGTCTTGAAGTTTTTTTTTATAGTCCAGAGATTTGAATAAAAATTAAAAATTTTTGGAAGATGCAAGTGATGTAACTGTGACTTCTACTCCAAATTGGTCTATAGCCAGACAAGTATCAATTCTTCGATCACAGCAATTGGCAAACAACTGTCCAATCAACTGGACAAAAATCAAGTCCCTATCTATATTTTGTTTCTCGTTCGTTTAACACAGCTGTCATTTGCTGTTTCAGCTGTTTGGCAGGAAATATCAGCTTTACTAGTGATAGCGACATTCCAATATAGCATAAACAATAACATAATGGATAGGCAGTACCTCACTATCAAGAAATTCTGAGAGCATCTTCAGAATGCTCTGGACGGTACTCTCCTCCTCAGTTTGCTGTTCAGGCTGTCCATTACTGTTGTCTGGTGAGTCAGGTGCTTGTGAGATAGGAGCAGACTTGTCTTGCAAGATGTTGAGGCCATTGAGCAGGAGCTGGTCAATGAGAGCTCGGAGAGCACTGATCCTGATTTTAGGTTCATCTAGTTGTGTTATCTAAAAAAAATAAAAAATTACCTTTAAACCACTAGGACAAAGTTAATTCATTCATCTTTATAACAAGTGTGTTATAAATACCTGCAAGAGCAGCACAAGGTGTGTGTTGGCAAGGTCTTTACTGTGGAGAGCAGCCGTTCCCAAACAGATGACAGCCATGTTGCGCACAGCAGGGTTAGGGTTGGACACACTTGGCAGTATCTACAGTAGAATTGAGAGATCACTTTGAAGTTACATTCCCATAACTGCAGCCCTAATTAAGTATTGCACTGATTTTGGGTTGACAGTATTGTACCAGTGACTCTATCAGAGCATTCATGGTAGGGCAGATTCCTCTCTTGATGTTTATTTGCCTGAACAACTCGGCACACATAGTCAGACACTTCAACAAGGTCTCTGGATCACTCTGCGGAAAATACACACATGATGTAAGATTACATTAAGTGGGATTATTTAAATTCAGCAATTTAGGAAGGCAAAGTCAACCCAACATAGCTCCTGGGAATTTCTTGTGTTTCCAAAGAAAAAGGAATATATATTTCTTGTGTTTCCAAAGAAAAAGGTGTAGGTAAAAGTAGGTCAAATTTGTCCATGTCTTTTGAAAGTCTTATACTCAGCAAGATCAAAAATACAGATAAAACAGTAATAGAGTGAATTACTGTTACCATTCGAAATAACATCTATTTTTATAGAATTTTTAAATGTAATTTATTTCTGTGATGGCAAAGCTGAATTTTCAGCAGCTATTACTCCAGTTTTCAATGTCACATAATTTCTGAAGGATTATTCTAGTATACCGATTTGTTGTTCAAATAACATTTATTATTATTAATCACAGTTGAAAAAAAATATTTATGCATGTGTAACGGAGACCAGCGAGTAGGTGCTGTGCAGGTAAACCTCACTTCCCTGATCTCAAGAGATGCACTAGCGACTGACACTAGTGGCTGCAGTCATTTAGCCTCCTTGTTAGTGTGTCCTCCTCCCATGCCGGAGACCCGGGTTTGAGACCCACTCAGAATGTGAACGACGTGTGGCTGTGAGGACCCGGTAGAGAGGGGTTACACATGCAAGTATGAGTGTTTGTACCTTCTCCACACGCTGCTCCTTGATATTGTCAGCAGGCTGTGAAGCTTCCAGGGTGAGCTGGTTCTTGAGCTCCTCAAGCTGAGAGATGGAGTCTTTCAGTACAGCTGCGCGACTGAAGTCCTGACAGCTGATGCATTCTTCTAGATTCTGCTTCGCCTCCATTATCTGCACTCGCACCTCTGCCAGCTATAGAAAAATATTTTAATATATTATGAGGCCAATTTAATGTAAGTTGTTGATGTCACTAAGCACCAGTGGTGTATAAGGTGTCACTCACTCTGACTTGTTTTCTGCGTTTCTCATTCTCATCCACAGGTGCAGAGATGGGCAAAATGGGCTCTCTCACATCAGAGATTATTTCAGCAACCTGATTAAAATATAACCATACACATACAAAACAAACTGTCAGCACATTGCTGCAGAGCAACTTCTCAAAGGCCACATTTACATAATCAACCAACTACAACTTTTTCAACACTCTACCAGTGATTAATCTTGTTGCGTGCATGAAAAACACTTGAATCAGATTTGTCTTGTTTTTTCGGCACTCAGTTTGGGTCTATTTAAATCATTGTTTGAAATTTGATATGAACTGGACCTACAAGTAGACCAGTCCTCAAGGCCTTGAGTTGGGAACCACTGATGTAGACACAGCCAAATAAAAACACATGCTCTATCTGAGAGGAATAAACTGATACAATCTCACATTGATTTTTTAAGAGTCTGACTGTCACACAAAGACTGACCATCTGAATTTTCTGTGTCTCGTCTCGCAGAAGTCCAATCAGTTTCTCCACTAGCAGACCAATCAGAGAGGTGGGCGTTTTGGGCATCACAAGAATTTCCTGTAGCACTGCTACCATGCGCTTCCTAGAGTAGTTCATGGGGCGATTAAAAGGTTAACATATCACGTTTTTAATATAAAGTAAATAAAAATAAATAAATAATAAAACTGCCTTTTAAGAGTGTCTTTGTACCACAGAGGCACAAAAAAATACGTACTAGACACTCATTTTCTAAAATATGTTTGATCTGCACTGATTAGTAAGAGACGTATTGATAACTCAGACCTGCCCCCTTCTTCTGAAGTGTCCAGACACCCGACTAGTATAATCAACTGCTGTCCAACAAACTCTTGGGTCATCGCAATCTCAAGTTGTGTCATATCAGCTTTCTGCTCCTCAGACAGCCCAGTAATGCTCCTTAGATAACTGAAACAAAAATACTTCCTTATTTAGCTGGGTTTACATTTGCAAATGTTTAACGTTAAACTGAATTCAAAAGAAATTAAATTAGTCCATTTAAAAGGGTTACAAGAAACATAAGTGAAAAGCATAATCACCTGCACAGATAATCAGCAAAGATGGCCGCCTCAGGGAGTAACTGCTCCAGTAATTCCTCACCCTCATTTCCTTTACTCTTGACAAACTCACACAACGCTCTCCAGTACAACACATTCTCACATGTTAGGGAGTCCACAGGAATTAATTTCCTGTACAGAGAGACATATACATTTAACAATAAGACTGATGCTAAAAATTGTCCAAGACACTCTGGCATACTGTAGGCAGCGTAGAAACTCAAAGTATAAAAAATTATGTAATAACTGCACATTACTTCGTATTATTTTGAACTAACCCTTTTATAAATACAACATACTTTTTAATGAACTTCTTAAGAGTTCTCATCTATAGCACTGATAAAGATTTTTTAAAAGCCAGTACTGACTGGAAGGCCCAATATCTGAAGGCTTTTTAAAATGGCTAAACTAGCTAAATGTATATAATACAATGCTTCTATTGACAGATGAAAGCAAAGAATTATGTAATAAGCCCCAAATTTACATTTTCACATTGTATTTCCATAAAACTTTTATCGAATTCAAAATGAATACACAAAAGGCAGGCACTTGTAGATAGTTTGATTTATCCCACAAAGCTGCAGTCACTGAATTATGCTTGTTGCAGTGTTTGGGTTCAAGTAACTGACCTCTCATCCAGCCTGACACCGTTCTGCAAGAGGTCATCCGGGCTTGTCGCCATGGAAAAGATGGCATGTAAGGTAGTAACTGCAGTTTCTGCACAGTTCTCCACATCCAGTTTGTGCAGCAACTGCAAAACATCTCCCTGCAGCAAGCGAAGCCAAGCAGGCAGCAAATGGGTCTTGACGACCTCCTTCACGGAGTCTGAGGGAAATAGACATGATTTGTTTTATTGACTTTAACCGACCTGTCAGCAACATGGCTATTTCTTGGAAAGCATAGAGCAATACAAGATATGCAATTTACAAAACTATATAAGAATAACTACAACAACAAAAATTCTAAGATGGATTCAGATGATTCCTTCCCAAAATATTTCTATAAAACATGTCTTGACATATATTTCACAATAAAAGTGATTTGAAATGGAAGACACAATGGTGTTTCCCTTGAGTTTTTAATGACCCAGTCATCAGCTTGTAAACAACTTGTTCATGCATAGACATGGAGGACCTTGTTGTTATTAGATGCACATGAACTAATACATGTGTACAATTGAATTCTTTGATAGTTGATCAACAAACACTGTACTTCCTTACCTGCAGAGTCACTAAGCCCTTCATGCAATAGACTGACTCTCTGAGCAATGCTCAATGCTCGAATATGCACTTTCTCTGCCAGCACCTGACACACGTACATGAACACAAACACACATTACATTTGAACTTATGGTGTACACTACCATTAAAAAAAAAAAAAAAAGAAATTCATACAGGTTTGAACAGCATTTTTTTTTTTTGAAGGAAGAAGTCAGGATGTGCTTGAAACTCTCAAGTATGAGATATTTATTTAATTTACACAATGTCCAATGTGCTGTCCTGTGTTTTTATGTTATGCGGATCTTTTTGGAAGGATGGACGGGTGGCAATGGGAAAGGGTTGAGAGTTGTATGTGGGTGTGTGTGTTCCCCCCTTCCCCTTTATTTATTTTTTTATTTTATTTTTATTTATTTTTTTGTTAATTGTTCTATACCTTGAGCGAATCTTGTTAGGGGTTGGAGGGTGGGCTTGGGATGGGTAGGATATGGAGGATATGGGGAGGAGATTGTTATATTCTCAATGATGATGTACTCAGCCTAAGGTTTTTTTTCTTTCTCTTGTGATGGTGTTTCCTCTCCAATGTGTAAATAATGATTGTAAGAAAATAAATAACTGATCACAAAAAAATGTTTGAACAGCATAAGGAAGGAATAAATGACAGGATTTAAATTTGTAGATAAACTCTCCCTTTAACAACAGGTTAGCCAGTTTTTTTTTTTTTTTTTTTTTGACAATTTCACCTGATAAGCAAGTTTCCTGACTTTCTCTTTAACGTCCCGGGTACGCTTGTAGATTTTAGGAAGTGTAGTGACCGAGGGAGCGATGCAAGACAGCACAGCCCTCCGAACCTCAGGGTTTGAGTCATTTTCCAAAAGCAGAACATAAGCTGAAAACACAGAATTAATCACTTTTATCATTTTTACCTTTCATTAATATTCCTTGAAGATTCATGGATCAACAATGAACGCGTTTACATGTTTAAATATGGACTGTAGCTAAGGCTGCACAATTAATCGAATTTCTGATCGCGATTACAATTATGGATGCCACAATTACGTAATTTGTTCGCTTGTTTATTTTCATATAAAAATACGGCATGCAGTTGCATCAAACAATGGTATAAACATAATTAAATGTAAACTGTGATAATCGTAATTAATAATCGCAATTACAATTTAAAGGGAATAATCGACAATTATGATTTTTAGCATAATTGTGCAGCCCTAACTGTAGCTCAATGTCCTTTAGCATAGTTTCAAGTAAGAGCATTCCGAGTACCTTTAATAGTGGGGCAGTCCGAGTTACTGGGGTCCTGGAGTCTGGCCATGGCCAGTGCTGCCTGAATCCTGACATTAGGGTATTTGTCTGTGACTCTGATCAGCAAGGCCTCATGGATTCTATCACATAGACCATCATCAATCTGAGCATTCTCACTTAGACTGCCCAGCAACTTATTCACCAGCTGACAAACACGAAACCGCACCGCATGGCTGTTTGCCCCATGAGACTGAGGGAGAAAAAGATGATAATGATAAGAAATCTTATGTAAACAAGTAAAGCTATGATAAGATATGCTCTTCAGTATGCTTTTTCTCAGGCTAAATGCCTGTATGTGTGACACTACCTCTAACAGGAAGCAGAACAGGAAGTTCAAAAACTCATTCTCATCTTCCTCCTCCTCCTCCTCTTCAGCATCCTCATTAACAGGAGTTTCGAAACTAGCAGCAAACTTTGTGACAAAATCAATGACATTCTCCACTGCTGGCTCCCGGGTGTAAATGATCATGGCATACTTCAGGCAGCGGATGAACTCTTCGTGGAATTCGGTCTTATCTTCCGACTGCACACACAACAGAATTAAAATTAATCTCGATTTCATAATGTTTTTCAATGTATTAGAGAGCAATGTTGGTGGGAAAATAAGCCTACACACCTAAAGTAAAAATGTATATTGTGAAACATTATTACAATTTAAAATGATTTTTACAATTTTTTTTTAATAAATGTTTTATATTCTTGTGATGGCAAAACTGAATTTTCAGCAGCCATTCATATTTTCTGGCATGCAATGCTCAGAGGGATTATGGTGGAAGATTTATTTTTATAAATGACAAATGAATTCATAAATAAAAATTGTTGTGCTACTTTCTTTCACTTCATGAATGTGTAATATTTGGTTAATAATATATTAAAATACTTGTTAATTCTCATATTAATCGGATAAATGTATCAATCAGAAATCTCTTTTTTCTAATTCTTTTGAACTTAAAGAATTACGAAATTATATAGATAGTATTATGGTTTAATACTATTACAAACTATCTGCTTTATTACATGCCAAAAATCAGTCTAATTTGGTGGTCATAAAACACTGCTTATTATTATCAATGTTTTAATTTTTTTTTTTTTTTTTGTGGAAACTGTGATGCATTCTAGAAGAAGTAAAAAAAAAAAACATTTAAGATTATTGTAAAAATGTAATCAATGCAATGTATCTTTCTTAAATGTAATAGTATTTAAAAAACTGACACCAAAAATTATGAATGGTAGTGAATCATTATATGTAAATCTCCTGTACCTTATTATATCTGTTCTTCAAACTGGCAACAAGTTTGGCCTTGTTATTATGAGCTTTCTGTGCTCGCCGGAAAGCCTCTTCAATCTCCAGATCACTGTCTCCAGACATGTTGAAGTTACTAAAACACAAATACAAGTTACATACCAGCCTACAGGTGTGAATGAGTGATACTGGATATGTTTACAAAACCAAAACACCCAATAATCTCAGACACATAACATTACCCAAATGGAATACATAGTATGAAGGACATCTGCTTGAACATGCATTTTGTTTTTTAGTTGTTTTAGCGTTAGCTGTTAATAACACATTGCACAGGTTAAGGTGAATTAGTCACAGCAGACGAGTTAACTCACGACAGAATCATTACCTGATCTTTCCTCGTCCCATCGGACACTTTTAATGATCTAACCTAACGTTAAATAAAGAGTTATTCATTAAATGACCTAGCATATACCACACGACACGAGGTTATCCCAAACTAATCAAAACAAATAAAAGAAATACACCTGCAAAATCGCCGAGTTAAAAGTCAAACTCCGACTGTGAAATAAAGGTTTGTTTGTGCATATAAAATGAGCGATTCGATCAGTTGTTAGCCCCGACAGTTAGCATCAACACAAAAACATGACGAATTAACTGATAATTATCATTTAAACAAGTTTAAGTTTTCAAACCATTCGTCCTTGTTAGTGACTGTGTGAAATACTTAGTTTATAACCAAGATGTTTAGCGAAATAGACTTTACCTGCGGCAAATCGCTTTTGAACTTCCTATGTAGAATAACGGTAAACGCGCTACTTTTCGAAATGTCCTCTCGCGAGAGTAACCTAGACCCGCCTCCTTCCGCCTCTAACTGTCAATCATAGCCAGCTGTGGCCAATGGAAACGCGTGGTTGCCTCCTTGAATATGCTGAATACGTGGGTTATCCTCCAGGGGGCGTTCACAGGCTTAGTAAGAGCAGCGTTCAAATGGTAGAAGCTCTCGTTTCAAATCTCAGGACGTGTTTTTGTCTCACTGGAGGTCTTTGTGCACTAATTAATATATATGTTTAATTTTATTAATTCGGTTTTTGGAGTCTGAAAAAGAAATGTATTTATAATGACTAAATAAAATGGACTTATCCTGTAAATACAAACACATGAGAAAGAATAGAATAAATAAATGTTTATTATTTTATTTTTTTACTGACAGGTAATCCTGAGAAGCTAGGTCAGATTTAAGGTAACTCAGCTCCTTTGAAGGCAGCAAAGCACTCTGATCATATATATCATAACTCCTTTAGAATAACTCGAGTAAGTATGAATATTGACAGTATATCAAAAAGTATATCATATCATATTACCATTATGTGCATTACTATGCATATAACTTGGTTATAGCGAAATACGCTTCAGATGTGTATGAGGATTTCCCCTTTCACATTTATTTTAAAGAGCTTACGCAAGTAATTGTCTACCTTTCAAATTTACCTTGCCCTCTTACGTCCTTTATTGTTCGGGGACAAAGAAAATCCATTTGTTTTGATGTATTTATTTTTGTGGTTTTGTTCATAACAAAAACGACTTAAATCTTTATACACTCATAAAGTTAATGTCTGTGGTATCAGAAAGAAAACGCGGCTGTGGAATTTGCGCGAGCTTATGTTTGTTGTGCTCTTGGGCGTGTTGGTGATCATGGGAGGAGCCAAGATTACACTGCAGTGTGACCCGCCCGTGAATCGTAATGTAAGACTGTAGTCACGCCCCGGGTGAGAGACAGGTGTCCGGGCTGGGGGCACATGCCGTCAGTGAGTTGTGTCCCGCGGGGCGGCGGAGTGCTGATGGCATTATCTTGTGCGCTGTGGGCTCACCGGAGGCAGCTTCACGGCGGAGCGGGAGAGTGTTCGCCGGTCGCTGCAGCATGCACAATGCTTTCGGCTGTCGTAAGGACTCTACCTTCAGGATCACGTAGAGACAACCAGGGTGTTGCGCAGCCCAATTTGTAATTAATCAGCGTGCTCTAACGGGTTATTATGGCTTCCAGCTCTGGGAAGATGAACCAACCCTCCGGCGGCAGCGGTGCATGTAACGGGACCGCTATTGCGGATATCCCCAGTGGTGTGAATGTAGAACTGTATGATTATCAAATGCACACGAAAATGTGCAAGAAAATAGCGCAGCTGACAAAGGTAAGCGCGTAATTTTAATACTCAACTAAACTCTTTATCTGAAATATCTGTTTCTTAGATATCCGTTTACTGATGCATTTACATTTGCATTTTACAGACGCTTTTATCCAAAGTGCATTCAAGCTATACATTTTTTACCAGTAGCCTATGTGGTAAATACACACACACACACACACACACACACACACACACACACACACACACACACACACACACACACACACACACACACACACACACACACATATATATATATATATATATATATATATATATATATATATATAATGTCTCTTTTTGCTACCTACTGCGCATATTTTACGCTAAATCATTTACATGTACTTAAAGGCACAGTTTAAAGACAGTAATAATATATACATATAAATTATATATGAATTGATGTCAGTTTATATATATATATATATATATATATATATATATATATATATATATATATATATATATATATATATATATAGGCTATCATCAGTTTATGCTGCCTGACGCACTGGTGTTTTTCATGGAATGCAACAGGGTTTTATTGCACTCGGCGTCGCTTCACTGTCCATTACAGGTGATGCAGAACAGGCAGAGGGTAATCCAAGACCAGTCACGATTTCAGTAGATGTTGTTTGGTAGCAGATATGCGCTTTCGTGGAGTTTATACAGTTCAAGGCGGGCTACTGAAGTTCACGTTGCAAATGGCTCATCTAAAATAATCTGACCCGTGGGTGATCGCTGGCAACAGAAAAGTGTGATTATTTATTATCAGGTTTAGATGTGTGTACAAGAACCATCCCTTCACAAGCAAGCAGCATCCAGTTGTTATGACCCGTAGAAGCTTGTGGATTGTGGCTTGTGGAAGCTTGCGAAAGACACTTTGGCAAAAGACAATTCTCTTCTACATTGTAGTTCAGTTAAGCCACATTTGTTTCTGTTTTGTATTGGTTCCACTAGCAAAAAAGCACACTGGAATTATGTTTGTTAGGCCATTGTCAGACTTTGTTCCATGTCTTGTGTTGTGTTTTCCTCCCCCATGTGCTCCAGTTTAATGTTTATGCCCTTATTTGTTTTTTTCCTGTTCCTATTCCCATTTAGTTCTGTTGTTACCAGGTGTCCCATTTTCTCCTGTTTATTTAAATTTTGTTCTGCTCCTCGTTTCCCTTCTGCTGTCAAATGTCATTTTGTGTACTCAGGGTTTCCCGTGTTCCTGTAATCCCAACTTTTGTTTAAATACTTTATTTTACTGTATTTTTATTAAATACTTTGGATTTTTGTATCACTCCTTGTCTCTCCTCACTCCTTCATTCCCGTGCTCCCAGTGTGTGTATCGTAACAGAACAGCAAACCAAAACAGTAAGTGGCGCCCCTTCTCCCGTGTTTCTGTTTCTATTTTGAACAGTCTTTTGTTTTCTTTTGTTTTTTCGTTGTTCTCCCCGTGGTATGAGGACCGCACTGTTTTCAAGCCCACCGGCTGCGCTGTTGTCAAGTTCGCAGGCCGCGGCTCCCACAAGCCCACCGACCGCTCCTGAGTCAAGCCTGCTGGCCGCTCTGAAGTCGGGCCTGTCGGCCACCCCAGAGCTGGCTCCAGTGTCGGCTCCTGCCCCAGAGCTCACTCCAGTATCAGCTCTATCCTCTGACCAGAGTCAAGAGATGGCTCTAGCCCCAGACCAGCGTCAAGTAAGGGCTGCAGTTCTCGAGTTTAAACCATGGAGGGCTCCTGATCCCCCATCGAGCCCAGGGAGAGCTCCAGTCCTCTGTTTTGGCCCCGAGATGGCCTTGGAGCGCATTATCCTCTCCAAGTATTTTTTTTGGGGGGGGGGAGACTGGGGTCGCGGCCTAAAAGGTTGCTCTGCCATGGCCTCCTGGACTGTCAGATCCTCCATGGCCTCCTGGACTGTCAGATCCTCCATGGCCTCCTGAGTTCCCTGCTCCGCCATGGCTCCCCGAGCTGCCTGCTCTGCCATGGCTCCCCAAGCTGCCTGCTCCGCCATGGGACCCCAAATGTCTCGTGTTGTGTTTTCCTCCCCCTTGTGCTCCAGTTTTATGCCCTTATTTGGTTTTTCCTGTTTATATTCCCATTTAGTTCTATTGTTCCCAGGTGTGTCCCATTTTCTCCTGTTTATTTAAAGTGTGTTCTGCCCCTTGTTTCCCTTCCACTGTCTAATGTCATTTCATGTCCTCAGTGTTTCCCGTGTTCCTGTAATCCCAGCTTTTATTTATTAAATACTTTGGATTTTTGTATCACTCCTCGTTCCTTCATTCCCGTGCTCTCATTGTGTGTATCGTGACAGTCATACTGTACTAGTGCAATAGTATTATTTGTTAAAAGCTACCATTTTTGAATAGTGCCCAGGTAATAGTCAATACTGGCAATACATGAATATTGTTATATAGGTATTATTTCTATATTAATTACTATATTATAGTGCCATGATATTTCTAGGTATCTGATGGTACCTTAATACTTTTTTGAGGGTCTTAGTACTTTTTTTAATCTTTATAAGTTAATATTCATTTACATTTAGGACTGTAATAGAAAAGTGTAGACAATTACAATACTGATTGTCACTTTGGATAAAAAGTATATGCTAAAATATCAAGGGCCCAAACAATGTGTTTCACAGCACATTAAATTTAATGTATGTGAACAACATCAAACAAAATGTATCGATGAAACACGGCTTCCTAGATTAAAACACATTTACAGAAACCTCCACTTATACTGTCAAACTATGGACTTTGGGGTTCCAGTTTGAATTATGTATTTTGGTTAAACTGCACCTTGATGATGTATGATAAAATCAATAGCCATAATTCTATCTGACACTGCCTGAAAAATGATTGTCCTCTTGGCCAACATTGAAGAATAACTATAAGAACATCAGGGTTAAGGGCTGTATTATCTACACACAATTAATGGCTAATACATACATAGTCATTTGGGCCTTTACTTTTTTGAACCCTTATAATTTTTGGTCGTCTTTATTAGGAATGTAAAAGAAAAATAAAGAGTATTTTTTGCAAAACAGATAACTCCGTTTTTTTATCATGTTTTTTATTGTTATCATGTTTTTATTGTGTTTATTGTGTTAGTTATCTGCATTTTTTCGTAATTTTTTACCTAATGAAAATAACCAAACTGCAGATTGATTGGCATTCATTTTAATGGAAAAACATGATATTTGAAAATTGTTAAAAATAGAGTTATCTGTTTTTGCAAAGTCTTCAAATGTTGCTTACAATCTTGTATTCTCTATATAGCCTTGGAATAGAGCACTTAAATATACAAAATGTACAATACTGTACATCCAAACATGTACATCCAAATGTCACTTTGGATAAAAAAAAACATACATTAAAATACCAAAAGATCAAACAACCTACAGCATAGCCCACACACTGAACACATGAATTTAAAAGTAAACGAACACAAAATTTAGTTTAGCAGCAAAGAACTTCTTAATTGAAGCAAACGCATTTACACAAACTTCCCTATATTGTCAACCTCTGGAGTTTCAGTTTGAATTATTTGTTTTTTTGTTAAACTGCACCTTGATGATGTATGATAAAATCAATAGCGATAACTATATCTGTCGCTGTGTGAAAAATGATGACCCTCTTGGCCAGTTATGAAGTGTGAAAACAGAGGTGAAAAGGCTTTAATATCTATACACTATTAATGGCTGATGCATACACAGTCATTTGGATCTGTTAAGGCGGGAGAAGGAAAGTGAGAGAGTATGTATCAGGTTTTATTAGTATGGACCTTAGGGAAGATGCCATATTTACTGAGAGCGAAAACAAGGCTGTGGGGGATGTAAGTCTGTTCTATGGACATTTTTCATCTGGAATTGATTTTTGGAAAGCATTTTTTTATATATTTTTTGGAATGTTTGATACCCAGGCATGCAACAGTGCAAGCTAATCAACGGCCTGTACGTATGTCCCTCAAAGCCTAATGGCGTCTCCTCTGACTAAGGTCCACTGGGGTTAGGAACATCGAGATGGCAGCACTGTTGCTAAATAAAATAGGTCAGGGCTCGAAATTCAAACCTGCCATGCTGTGCGTGTGTATATATGCATGCAGGAGTGTGTGTGTAAGAGTATGCCTATGAGCTTGAATGTCACAGCTTTGTGGAATCCCTCTCTCTATCATCATGTAAACATACTCCTAATAGTTATCTAGCTGTGTGTTTGTGTGTGTGTCTATTAAAACAGATGTGTGAGTCATACCCTCTCTACATTCGGCTCAGCTTTGTGACGCTTAGTAATACTACACACCAAGCCACACTATTTTTACCGATCAGGAGCATAGGAGATTTGATCTACTTCAGTCTATTATTAATATAAGAGCATGATGGGAATGTGATGGGTGGCATGATACTAAATGCTAAAAAAACTTTTGAAAACTTTAAGGTCCAATCAGGGGTGTGTTTCCCATACAACAACGCAACTCACAGCTAACTGTTACATATTTTGAGTTTATCAATTAGTTTAACAATATAGGACTATTATTAATTAGATTAAACACAGGTTGTGGAGAAATTAATTTTGCTTGTTAATCAGTTAATGTGAGATTTTTTTGTAGTTCATTTACACAAACAACATGTATGTAATTGGCATACACTTATGGTTCATTTATTCAGCAGCTTTCTCCACAATGCTGCTGTAATAAAAAAGACTACTTAACTATATTTGTTACCTGTCATTTTGCTGCTTGATGTTTAATTCATTCTCATACAAGCTTATGCACATACAGACTCTTCAAAACAGTGCTGATTAAAAATGAGGCTAAAATATTTAGAATGAAATGTATATATAATTTAAATCGAATTGAATATATTACTGTAATTTACTGTATATCAGCATGCTTTTTTTAATAGCATGATATATTGAAGTCCATATTTCATACTTGCAAGAAATTATGCTTCTAACCGCAGGTCAAAGTTCCAACAAAAGAAGTTCACATTGGAACTTTGATTTTGCAAAACATTGACATGTTAAACTATATTTGTAAGGATAGAATTTGCGACCATAGCTGAGCTGGCTAGCAATGCTTTTGAGAAAGCATTGTTTGCTTTGAGTGACTGCAACCTAACTTTGCATTTTTATATAATTCTGACAGATATTTAAAAGGTACCAAGTTGAAATGATGAACATTTGTGAGAAATAACTAATCACTGGATTTGTCAAATGTTTGTGATGTTTGTTGCTTCACATCTTTGAAAGCTGTTCAGAGTTTTGCTGGATGCACATAGAAGTAAGCAAACTAAATATTAAAGCAGATTTCTATCTGTACTTCTTACTTTTGGGTGAATATAAATTGTAATCTCAAAGTCTGCACAAATTTCCATTAATAAATGGTTGTTTCCTGTACATCTGTTCATCTATATCAGATAAAACAAACAGTGGTTGGTCATTTTACATATCAGATGGCCACTTGGGGAGTTCTTGGCCAGAAAATGTCAGAAGCCTGGCTAGGCTGCAAACATTAGACAGACAAAATGTGGTTAGGCTACTCACAATAGCTAAACAGTCATGTTTAACAGACTTTTGTAGGGCTAAGGGTTATTCACATTAATTATAATAATGATGACTAACTATAAAGTTTTAATAATCATTCTAAATGTATGAATATAAGGAAGTCCATAGTATAACGGATCAGATGAATGGTATTTTTGGAACCACTTTCAGAATGTTTTATCAGCTGATAAATGATAAAACATTGACTGAATCTACAAACCCGATTCCAAAAAAGTTGGGACACTGTACAAATTGTGAGTAAAAAATGAATGGAATAATTTACAAATCTCATAAACTTATATTTTATTCACAATAGAATATAGATAACATATCAAATGTTGAAAGTGAGACATTTTGAAATGTCTTGCCAAATATTGGCTCATTTTGGATTTCATGAGGGCTACACATTCCAAAAAAGTTGGGACAGGTAGCAATAAGAGGCCGGAAAAGTTAAATGTACATATAAGGAACGGCTGGAGGACCATTATGCAACTTATTAGGTCAACTGGCAACATGATTGGGTATAAAAAGAGCCTCTCAGAGTGGCAGTGTCTCTCAGAAGTCAAGATGGACAGAGGATCACCAATTCCCCCAATGCTGCGGCGAAAAATAGTGGAGCAATATCAGAAAGGAGTTTCTCAAAGAAAAATTGCAAAGAGTTTGAAGTTATCATCATCTACAGTACATAATATCATCCAAAGATTCATAGAATCTGGAACAATCTCTGTGCCACACAGTGGTAAACATGGCCTTGTCCCAACTTTTTTGAGATGTTTTGATGCCATGAAATTTTAAATCAACTTATTTTTCCCTTAAAATTATACATTTTCTCAGTTTAAACATTTGATATGTCATCTATGTTGTATTCTGAATAAAATATTGAAATTTGAAACTTCCACATCATTGCATTCTGTCTTTATTCACAATTTGTACAGTGTCCCAACTTTTTTGGAATCGGGTTTGTATTTGACTTTAAACAGCTTTTAAACTGGCACATGTTCATGTGTTGGAGTGGATGCTAAAATAGTTATCATTTTAGTTATCTTTATAGTTATTGTTCTTTGTGTAAACAGGCCTTCACACACGCAAATGTACAAACTCAAAAAATTCACTAGCCGTGTTAGAAATGGCTGTCATAAGCAGTTCTTGAAATGCGGACAAATGGGTAGAGAAACCTATTCAAACAGAGAGAGACAGGTATTTCAGCACTTTCTATTTAAAATAATAATTTTTGTAAACTAAAAATCAATTCCTATAATCTGCTGTTTATCCTAATTTTCTCTCTGTCTCAGTCCATTCCAGTCTGCTAGTTAAGTTATGAGTGCTGTTGCTCTATAAAAAGCTAGCAGACATTTCAGTCATACAGATATATGACATTACTTTCCTTTTTATTCTGTGCACCGTAAAACATGAGAATTCATGTTCAAGGACTGAGAGGGAGAGAGAGAGGCAGGGAATAGACCGAAGGTGAAAGTTATAAAGGGGAGTCAGGGGACAGACAGAGAGAGAGAGAGAAGGTTGTCGGCTTACAGAAACACTGTGGGGGACAGGAAAAGAGGTGGATAGATAGAGACGGGTAAGTGAAGAGAGGGAGACAGTGACTTCCTGGCAGTTTATCATACGGAATGTCCAGCTCTGCTGCGGTGGCGATTAACGACAGACAGTCAGGCGTCATGGCATGACCTGCTGGAGGGATGAGTGAGACGTTGGGAATCTGATGACACCCCAGGCATGGGGACTGGTGGGTAGGACACATTGATGGATAGCCAGAGTGACACATAATATTAGGACTCTCTCATATGCCTACACATTCAGACTCAAATACACAAACGCTCACAGATTGCAGTCAGTGAAAGGAGTTGCAATGTTCTTCCACAAGACACGTGCAGTTCTGCTTATTAACCGCTAGAGCACCAAAAGTTGTGGACTGGAGTTTTAAAAATAAAGTAAAATTTAAGTTAAACTGAAAAACCATGCTGTATGGGTAACAGGGTTGGAAATTTAGCCTAAACTAAACTACCACTCAGTAGGGACTAACTGGTTTGGGAACATATGTTGGGCTTTACTGTGTATATATATATATATATATATATATATATATACACACACACTCACCGGCCACTTTATTAGGTACAGCTGTTCAATTGCTTAGTAACACAAATCAGCCAATCACATGGCAGCAACTCAATGCATTTAGGCATCTAGATGTGGTGAAGATGACTTGCTGAAGTTCAAACAGAGCATCAGAATGGGGAAGAAAGGGGATTTAAGTGACTTTGAACGTGGAATGGTTGTTGGTGCCAGACGGGCTGGTCTGAGTATTTCAAAAACCATCTCTAGGGTTTACAGAGAATGATCTGAAAAAGAGAAAATATCCAGTGAGCGGCAGTTGTGTGGACGAAAATGCCTTGTTGATGTCAGAGGAGAATGGGCAGACTAGTTGGAGATGATAGAAAGGCAGCAGTAACGCACCACTCGTTACAACCAAGGTATGCAGAATAGCATCTCTGAACACACAACATGTTGAATCCTGAAGCAGATGGGCTACAGCAGCAGAAGACCACACCGGGTACCGCTCCTGTCAGCTAAGAACAGGAAACAAAGGCTACAATTCGCACAGGATCATCAAAATTGGACAACAGAAGATTGGAAAAACGTTGCTTAGACTGATGAGTCTCGATTTCTGCTGTGACATTCAGATGGTAGGGTTAGAATTTGGCGTAAGGAACATGAAAGCATGGATCCATCCTGCCTTGTCTCAACGGTTTAGGCTGCTGGTGGTGTAATGGTGTGGAGGATATTTTCTTGGCACACTTTGGGCTCCTTAGTACCAACTGAGCATTGTTTAAATGCCACAACCTACCTGAGTATTGTTGCTGAGCATGTCCATCCCTTTATGACTAGAGTGTAGGCTACCCATCTTCTGATGGCTACTTTCAGCAGGATAATTCACCATGTCACAAAGCTCAAATAATCTCAGACTGGTTTCTTGAACATGACAATGAGTTCACTTTACTCAAATGGCCTCCACAGTCACCAGATCTCTATCCAATAGAGCAGCTTTAGGATGTGGTGGAACGGGAGATTTGCATCATGGATGTGCAGCCGACAAATCTGTAGCAACTGCATGATGCTATCATATCAATATGGACCAAAATCTATGACGAGTGTTTCCAACACCTTGTTGAAAAGGGGGCCCAACCCGGTACTAGCAAGGTGAACCTAATGAAGTGGCCAGTGAGTGTGTGTGTGTGTGTGTGTGTGTGTGTGTGTGTGTGTGTGTGTGTGTCTTAGCCCATCAACTTATCAGCATGTGGCGCTATAATTCTGCCACAGAGATACACTAAAAAGGGATAAGAAGACATGGACTATGCTCATAAACCTTGCGCACGGTATACAAACGAACATGGAACATTACATTTATTAATCTGTGTTAATGTTAGATAATAAAAAGACAATCATTCAGTGTTTGTTCATGTTTTTGTTGCTGTTACGTGACGTAGCATTGTTTGACTAGGGGTGAAACGTGGGCTCATGACGTCATCGTTTCAGAAAATACACGGATTCGCTGTCTACACGAAAACGCAAAGACAGCGTTTTCAGATTTATCCACTCTGGGCGGGGTTTCAAAAAAATAGCGGTTTCACCTTCCGAAAAATGCCGGATCCGTGTGGACAAAACGCCCATCCGTTAAAAAATTTAAGCATAACCAAACAAACACAAAACCTAATCAACTGTTAATAAATCCTGTGCAGTAACCTCAGTCTTTACAAGCCATGTTAACATCTAGTTTACCTATTAAAATAGCACAACACACAACAAATCCAGTTGTTCAATTCACACTTAAAATATGGACTCAGCTACGTCAGCATTTGAAGTTAAGACAAGCCCTTTTGCTTCAGAGCCCAATATGCAATAAACATGCATTCCTCCTTGCCAAACTAGACTCTGCATTTAAACGGTGGCAAGATAAGGGCATTGCTCAGTTTGGTGATCTTTGGTGAAATTTTAATGATCTGCATTCCAAATACAATCTTAATCAAACTGACCTTTTCAGTTATTTTCAGATACATCATTTTGTGAATACTCAAAGCCCACCATTCCCAAACATTCCCTCAAAGTCTTTTGCTGACTCTCTGTTAGAAGTACACTTTCATTTACAAGGCTTTATTTCAAGAATATATACAATTATTATGTCTTTAAAAAGTGTAGGCACAGACAAGATTAGAAGCAGATGGGAGAAAGAGCTCGGAGTAGTATTTTCAGAGGAACTTTGGAACAATGCCCTACGTAGAGTGAATGGGAGTACCAGGCGATGAATCGAGTTTGAATCAAAGACAACTAAACATTATTGCTTTTAAATCCTTATTGGCTCGCAGATGAGTTTTATTACATTGGAAATCTACAAATCCGCCTAAAGCATTACACTTCAGGATTTGATGTTATACTACACTTGGAAAAAGATTAAATATTCAATTAGAGGTTCCCATAAATTCTCTTATGTCTGGCAGCCCTTATTATCATATTTCTCTGATATAAATGTACTTCCTGGGGAGTAATGGGATTTACATTGTTATTGCAATTTCTTCTTTTTCTCACCCCTCCTTTATATATGAACCTGGACCACAAAACCAGTCTTAAGTCGCTGGGGTATATTTGTAGCAATAGCAAAAAAAAAAAAAAAAAAAAAAAAAAAAAAAACATTGTGTGGATCAAAATTGATTTTTCTTTTATGCCAAAAATCATTAGGATATTAAGTAAAGATAATGTTGCATAAAGATATTTTGTAAATTTCCTACCGTTAATATATCAAAACTTTATTTTTGATTAGTAATATGCATTCTTAAGAACTTCATTTGGACAACTTCAAACTACTTTGGACGTTTTTTTTGCACCCTCAGATTCCAGATGTTCAAATAGTTGTATCTCGGCCAAATATTATTTTAACAAACCATACAACAATGGAAAGCTTGTTTATTCAGCTTTCAGATGATGTATAAATCTCAATTTCAAAAAATTGACCCTTATAACTGTTTTGTGGTCCAGGGTCACATATAGAGTTTTTGTTGTTCATCACATTGAAATGACAAGGTATTATACCTGACTGTACATTTTTTTTGTCATCATTATTACTATTACATTATAAACTATTGCATCTTTGGTATATTTTAATTTTCTTTTATCATTATTATTATTATTATTATCTATAATATTAAAAATACAATCTCTGTACAAACAATAACATTTGACTCTCCAATATAACATATCATATATAACCATCCATGGCTTACTCCACATCAAGTTCAAGTTCAAGTTCAAGTCTCATTCACCGTCAAATACAAAAATATCAAGTTCAAGTTCAAGTTCAAGTCTGCTTTATTGTCAATTTCCACATGTACAGTACATACATACAGAGAATCGAAATTGCGTTACTCTCAGTCTCCGGTGCATACAGATAACATTAACATTAAAGCCTAAAAAAAAATAACTAGATCAAATATAAAATGTATTTGTACAATTATACAATAAGGGATTTATAAAAAAAAAAAAAAAAAAAAAAAAAAAAAAAAAAAAAAAAAAAAACATATAAAAAGACATATAATAAAAATAAAAGTTAAAAATAAAGTTAAATAAAGCAGCGCAAGGTAAATGACAGATATAGTGCAAATCAATGAAGTGAACAACAGTGCAGTTAAAAGATTTTTAGTGCAAAAAAATCACTTATTAAAAATATCTTAAGTCTGATTAAAGTGACAAGTGACAAGTGACCAAGAGCAGTTATTTAACTGACTGATGAGGTAGTTCCATGCCGAATGAGGTAGTGAGCGGTGAGTGAGCAGACCAATGCTGCACAAGTGACTCGTGCATGTCATCATATAATTAAGTGTGTGTGGGGGGGGGGGGGGGGGGGGGGGGGGGGGGGGGGGGGGGGGGGGGGGGGGGGGGGGGGGGGGGGGGGTTCATAGTTCAGTGGTGCCTGGGGAAGAGGAGGGGAGGGGGGGCAGGTTCGGGAGGGAGTTCAGCTTCCTGACAGCCTGGTGGATGAAGCTGTCCTTCAGTCTGCTGGTCCTGGCCTGGAGACTCCGCAGTCTCCTCCCTGATGGCAGCAGACTGAAGAAGCTGTGTGACGGGTGAGTGGGATCACCTGTGATGCAGAGGGCTTTGCGGGTGAGACGTGTTCCATAAATGTCCTGGAGGGAGGGTAGAGAGACACCAATGATCTTCTCAGCTGCTCTCACTATGCGTTGTAGAGTCTTTCGGCAGGACGCGTTGCAGGCGCCATACCACACAGTGATGCAGCTCGTCAGGATGCTCTCGATGGTGCCTCTGTAGAATGTGTACATGATGGGGGGTGGGGCTCTGGCTCTCCTCAGTTTGCGGAGGAAGTAGAGACGCTGCTGTGATTTCTTGGCCAGTGCTGCGGTGTTGTCGGTCCAGGAGAGGTCCTCTGTGATGTGCACACCCAGGAACTTGGTGCTGCTCACTCTCTCCACAGTCCGCACCGTTGATGGTCAGAGGAACATGCTTAGTGTGCGCTCTCCTGAAGTCAACAACAATCTCCTTCGTCTTCTCCACGTTCAGAGAGAGATTGTTGTCACTGCACCACCCGGCCAGGCGGCTCACCTCGCTCCTGTAGTTTGTCTCATCTCTGTTGCTAATGAGACCCACCACAGTCGTGTCATCCGCAAACTTAATGAAGAGGTTGGAGCTGTGTGATGGTGTGCAGTCATGGGTCAGCAGAGTGAAGAGGAGGGGGGGCTCAGCACACATCCTTGGGGGGCCCCAGTGTTCAGTGTGATGGTGCTGGATGTGTTGCTGCCTGAGGTCTTCCAGTCAGAAAGTCCAACAGCCAGTTGCACAGCGAAGTGTTGAGCCCCAGCTCGACCAGTTTGTGAATGAGCTGTTGAGGCATGATTGTGTTGAATGTTGAACTGAAGTCTATGAACAGCATTCTTACATAAGAGTCCTTTTTTTCCAGATGGGTGAGTGCTGAGTGGACGGCAGTGGAGATGGCATCATCGGTCGACCGGTTGGACCGATATGCAAACTGGAATGGGTCCAGGGAGGGGGGGGAGGGCAGACTTGATGTGGTGCATGACTAGCCGTTCAAAGCACTTCATGAGGATGGGGGTAAGTGCAACAGGACGGTAGTCATTGAAGCAGGATGGAGATGGCTTCTTCGGGACTGGGATGATAGTGGTAGTTTTAAAGCATGTGGGAATAACAGCCCTGACTCAGTGAGATGTTAAAAATGTCTGTGAAGACATCAGTGAGTTCTGCTGCACAGTCTTTCAGTACACGCCCAGGGATGTTGTCAGGACCCGGAGCTTTGCGGGCATTGATCCTGCTGAAGGATCTCCTCACACTGTCAGGGGTCAGAGTCATCACCTGGTCGCCGGGAGGAGGTGGAGTCTTCTGTGCAGTGGTGCTGTTTTGTTGCTCAAAGCGAGCGAAGAAGGTGTTCAGCTCGTTCAGCAGAGAGATGTTGTTGTCACAGGTCCGTGGTGGGGGCTTGTAGTCCGTAATGGTCTGTATCCCCTGCCACAGGCTCCTAGTGTCTCTACTGTTACTGAATTGGTGAGCTATCCTCCTGGAGTGCTGTCTCTTAGCCTCTCTGATGCCGCGGGACAGGTTGGCCCTGGCTGTTCTCAGGCCCACCTCATCTCCAGCTCTGAAGGCAGCATTCCGTGTCTTCAGGAGTCTGTAGACCTCCCCCGTCATCCATGGCTTCTGGTTGGCCCGGACAGACAGTGATAGTTTTTGTGATCGAACATCATCAATACACTTATTGATGTAGGCAGTAACAGTCTCTGAGTACTCCTGGAGGTCAGTGGTGTTATTGCATGTGGCAGCCTGTTTAAAACATGTCCCAGTCAGTTGTGTTGAAGCAGTCCTGAAGAATCTCTGATGATCCTTCTGGCCACACTTTAATCTGTTTGTAAACTGGTTTGGCGACTTTAATGAGTGGTCTGTATGCAGGCATTAGCATAACAGTGATGTGATCTGAGGCTCCGAGGTGGGGGAGGGGGAGGGCTTTGTAAGCTCCTCTCTGTGTGGTGTAAACAAAGTCCAAAATGTTATTACCTCGTGTTGGAAAGTTGATGTGCTGGTGTATTTTTGGAAACACACTCTTAAGGTCAGCATGGTTGAAATCCCCAGCTATGATGAGAAAAGCATCCGGGTGTGCTGTCTGCTGCTCACTGATGTGTTGGTACAGTTCATTAAGTGCGTCGTTCCTGTTGCTGGTGATGTTGAATGGGGGAATGTACACTGAAATGAGCAGTATAGCAGTATATTCCCTCGGCAGATAGAACGGCCGGCACTTAATAATCATAAACTCCACCAGGGTTGAGCAGTGTTTGCTGATCACAACAGTATCGCGGCACCACGCGTCATTGATGTAAACACAAAGCCCGCCGCCGCGGGTTTTTCCTCCCGCGACGAGAGCTCTGTCCGCTCGATAGCACGTCAGCTGGTCGAGCTGAATAGCGCCATCTGGAACGCTGTTGCTGAGCCATGTTTCCGTGAACACAAAAAACACAACAGTCTCTTACAGTCCTCTGAGTTGAGCGTAGTAAACGAATGTAGTCCAGTTTATTGTCCAACGAGCGTACGTTAGCCAGTACGATGGTGGGGACAGATGGCTTGTGTGGGTTAGCCGTTAGCCTAGCCCGGATACCTCCGCGCTTCCCCCTCTTCTGCTTCCTCTCACGCCGCTTGTGGCGCCTCCGCTGCGGGCGAGATGCAGTAGTGGGGGTCGATGATGGTGAAGGCCTCCGTAGCAGATCGAGATCCCGCAGCTGTTCTGCTTGCGCGGAGTTTAACTGTAAAAATGCGGTTCTGCCGACATCGAGCAGAAACTCGCGACTGTATTTGCGCTTACAGACAGGTAGACGTGACGACAACGTGCAAAAACACTGCGACTCACAAGACAAA